>NC_050475.1:11559681-11777181 GCF_013373865.1 Monomorium pharaonis | reverse complement strand
CGTCGTGGCTGCCGAGCAGAGTTCGGCGTCGTACCGCGCAGCCGCGCACCACCGCAACCAATCCGAGTGCTGCGACCGATCGACGCGACCAATGCGAACACCGCGCCGCACCGCGCAGCCGCGACCGTAACGCCGCGACCAATCCGGATACCGCCGCGACCGACATGAGCGCCGCCTCGCACCGCGCAGTCGTAACTGCACCACTATAAGCGCCGCATTATCGAGACCGACCGCTGGTGCCAATCAGCGTACCGACCGACCAACGCGCGGACCGTACGAGCCCGGAGATACCAAGCGCGCACGCGCGCCGCGACGCACGTCGCCAGCATAGCGTTTCACGCACCTCGCACAGCGAGACGACACCTTGTACATATTGGCATAGAGACCGATGTAAATATTAACGTAGGATTACTTTATAATAAATTGCCACATTAATTATATATAAATCTGTGCCTCGTTATTTAACCAGCTCGCCGCCTGAACCCTGAATCCCGTGGCTATCCGTAGCCAATCAAATTGAAAATTTACGGTTTCAAAGAAATGAATAAGGGTGAGGTCTCATGGAGCGGATTACGCGGAAGCGGAACGAGCGGATCACCAATCACGGGACCGTTTTGACGGAATTATTAAAAAGGTTCTATCAGAACGATCCCATGATTGGTGATCTGCTCGTTCCGCTTCCGCTCCATGAGACTTCACCCTAAGGGCAACTAACAAAGTATGGAATTTAGGAATTATAGAAATAACTTTTAGTAGAAGAAGATAAAAGGAATGTTTAGGGAAAAAGAGGAGGTAAAAAAAAGATTTTTGTAAAGATTGGTAAATAAAGCAAAGGAGAAGTTAGTAATAAGGGTGTATAATTATAGGTTAAAAAAAAGACTAAATAAAGTGATGATAAGAAGATAGTGCAAGAAAAATGTGTAGGTAGGATTGTATTTTATGTAGGATTTTTTCTTGGCCATGAGATTCTGAAGAGAATAAAGTTTATTATTGTACAAAAATTCGTGCGATAGAGAAAATGTAGAATTACAGCATAGTAATAAGATTGAGTGAGGCCCGATTGCGCACATAAGCGATTGGACACGGACTCAATTGGACACAGTCCCGATTGCACACCGTCCCGATTGCACACGGACCCGATTGCGCACCGACCCGTTTGCACACCGTCCCGATTGCACACGGACCCGATTGCACACCGACCCGTTTGCACACGGACCCGATTGGACACGGACCGGATTGCACACGAACCCGACTGCACACCGACCCGATTGCACACAGATCCGATTGCACATACACGGGGGTGCAAGGGGAGCTTCGCCCCCCCTCCCGCACCCCATTCAAGTCGCTAACCCATGTACAATGCGGAATCGTATTGTACGCAATCGAGTCCGTGTCCAATCGGGTCTGTGTCCAATCGAGTCCGTGTCCAATCAAGACTGTGTCCGATCGGGACGGTGTGCAATCGAGACTGTGTCCAATCGGATCCGTGTCCAATCGGGTCTGTGTCCAATCGAGTCCGTGTCCAATCGGGTCTGTGTCCAATCGAGTCCGTGTCCAATCGGGACTGTGTCCAATCGGGAAATACTACTGTGTCCAATCGCTTATGTGCGCAATCGGGACAGTCCCAATAAAAATTAGATATGCTAATGATATAAATAAAGCCATGCGATGTATTGGTTAGAATAGAAAAATAGTTAATCGGATAGATGGAGGTACGTGTGTGATAAATAATTTGCAAGAAAGGGATGGATGTTTGGATAAGTCCTTGATTGTAAACCAAGTCCCTTCTTGGTATTGTATAGGCTTGAAGTAAATAAATTCTATTCTAACTAAACTATTCTGCAAGTAAAATGTTTTATTTATATTTTAGTAAAATTTTATCAAATTTTACTAAAAGTTCAGTAGAATTCTTCGAAGTCCGTGTTGTCCCACGACTATCACCAATTTTGAAAGTAAAGTCTAAGAACAAATTCTCTCCGTGTAAAGGTAAATCTATTATATGTCTATAATACAGTTACGCAGAACGTCTATTAGACGTCTATAATAAAGTTGCACAGATTGTCTATTACACGTTTATTATACACGTCTAAAAAAGGTTACTTTGTCGTCTATCTAGATGCGTTTATCGATTAGGAGAGGTTCAGTGGCGCACAGTACAATTGGACACGTTGCAATTGCCCACCGTGCTATTAGACACGAAACATTGCGCACCGTTCAATTGCGAACCATTCAATTGGACACCGTTCGATTGGACACCGTTCGATTGGACACAGTTTGATTGCACACGGTTTGATTGCGCACCGTTCGATTGCGCACCGTTTGATTGCGCACCGTTCAGTTGCACACCGTTCAATTGCACACCGTTCAGTGGCACACCGTTTAATTGCACACTGTTCAATTGCACACCGTTCAATTGTGCACTGTTCAATTGCACACCATTCAATCAAACGCATATTAAATATTCATACATTATGGCTGCGTTTGCAATGTGTACATAGGTTAGCGACTTGGACGGGATAGGTGCGGGGGAGCGAACCCCCTTGCACCCCCCCCCGTGTGTGTGTGTGTGTGTATGTGTGTGTGTGTAAAGCATTCACTGCACCATGGGTTTACGACTTAAATGGTGTGCAATTGAACGGTGCGCAATTGGACGGTGCGCAACTGAACAGTGCGCAATCAAACAGTGTCCAATCGAACTGTGTCAAATCAAACTGTGTTCAAACGAACTGTGCACAATTGAACGGTGCGCAATTGAACGGTGTGCAATGTTTCGTGTCTAATAGCACGTGGGCAATTGCAACGTGTCCAATTGTATTGTGCGCAAATGAAGGCCTCTCTTATTGATCTAGCTTAGATGCGTCTGATAGATGTCTGCTTGATGTCTATCCGATCTCGCGTTTTTCCCTGGATTGAATAGCGTCTTTAGAGAGTGCTATGCGCAATGTAAGTTAAAGATCCTGTATAAGAGATTAAACATCTTAGGGAGTCACAAGGAGTCTACCTAGAAAATGGTGATATCAATGGGGAACCTTGCTGATCAAAGGGAGAGAGAGAGACTGACTGACTGAGCGTTTATTTATGTTCTAGGGCCTGGCCCTTTAAAAACAATCGTTAAGTGTACATATTCTGATTAACGGCATGAGTATCGTACAATAATAACAGTTATGAGCAACAAAAAGACAAAAATAATAAGATTTTGCGCTGAGGTTATAAAGCAGAAAGCGAGAATTACATGCTTTGCAAGATGCTTATAGATGTGATTCGCTAGTAAGATTCCGGTGATATAATTGTGTAATATGCATATCAGTAATTAAACAGTGGAATCTGAGATTACATGATTTGAAAGAAAACGCGTTAAAGCACTACATAAATAAAATAATGATAGTATGCATACGAAAGATAGATATGTTCATTTACAATTATGCGCAGAGAAATAGTAGAGCAGAGAGCGAA
This sequence comes from Monomorium pharaonis, assembly GCF_013373865.1. Lineage (NCBI taxonomy): Eukaryota > Metazoa > Arthropoda > Insecta > Hymenoptera > Formicidae > Monomorium > Monomorium pharaonis. The sequence continues at coordinate 11,773,728 of NC_050475.1, read as the reverse complement.
AATGTTACATGCTTTACGAGATACATACAAATGTAATTTGCTTGTAAGAGCAATTGCTTGTAAGAGCTTGTAATTCGCAGATATTACATATTTGACAGAAACGCATTAGTGCAATACATGAACGTAGAGTATAAGCATGAAAAACAACATAATACGCATACGAATGATATGCAGAGCAGATCATATGCTACATATTTAGAGCGGATGGCTTAGGTGTATTTCATCGTTTGGGTAAAAATAGGCATAAAAGATAAGAATAAAAGAATAAAAGGATGAAAGGATATAACGTTCCGTCCGGTAGGCCCGCTTATCCCGCAGCAAGTAGTTGAAGAGCTCCTTCCTGAAGGATCCGACAAAATCTATTGTTCTAAGCAAAGCGGAAAGGGAGTTCCACAAGTTGGATGCGGCATGTTGGAAAGAGAACTGAAAGGTGGAGGTCTTACAGCGCGGGACAGCCAGATCCGTCGGAGAGGCACGTGATGCTGCGCGAGGAACTGCGCGAGGCTGAAAATTGTTTGCCTGGTAGGAAGGACAGCCCGAGCGTAAAATCGTGAAGAGTAAACTCCTGATCAGATCGACTCTTCGACCATTCGTAGAGAGCCACCCTAGCGTGTTGTAATGTTGTGAAACGTGATCGTTTTCTGAGGCCGAAAATGAAACGCACGTATGCATTCATCAGGCGGCTTAGCTTGGTCTTTTGCTGGCCATTGAGATCCGTAAAGACACCAGCGCAGTAATAAAAAAGGGGGAAGATCAGAAAGGTGACGAGACAGGTGCGCAAGACACGGTGGAGAGACAATTGCGATGGTACTTGAGCCTCCATAGGGCACTGTTTACTCGGCTCGATAAAATTTTAACATGTCCGACCAATTTAATATATTCGTGAGGCATATGCCCAGGTCGACCACCTTGTCCACCAGCTCGATTTGCGTGCCATCAAGGTGTAGTTTAATATTGTGCACTTTTAAAGCGTTAATGTAACGCGTACTATCTAGCAGCATGGCTTTGGTTTTGCTTGGATTTAAGGTTAGACCGTTCAGGCGCGACCAACGCTCGATGGCAGCGATGTCCTCCTTGATCCTCTCCAGAAATCCTTGGAGCTCGCTTGGGGGAAAGTGCAGGTAGATTTGCAGGTCATCGGCGTAGAGGAGATGGTGACAGTGTCTTATGTAATGTAAATCGTCTGCGAACATTGCAAACAAGAGAGGGCCAAGCACAGAGCCTTGAGACACACCGGTATGAACACTGGCCAGCGAGGAGAGACCCGCAGGCCTCTGCACACGCTCAGTTCTGTCTGTAAGGTAAGATTCAAACCAGCGAAGGATGGTGTTTGAAAGATGGAATTTGGAAAGCTTGTGAAGGAGGAGGTCGTGCCGTACAAAATCGAACGCCTTCGAGAAATCGAAAAGAACCAGCAGTGTGACCGACCTCCAGTTTACGGCAGCTCTGATGTTGTCGGTCGGCTTAATAAGCGCTGTTTGCGTGCTATTTCCGCGCCGGAAACCGGTCTGCAACGTATCGAGCAGTTGTCGTTCTGCAAGGTGAGCGGTGAGTTGGTCTAATACAATGCGTTCTAGTACCTTAGAGAGGAAATAGAGAAGCGATATTGGTCGGAAATCAGAGACCGAGGTTGGTGTTTTAACTTTAAAAAGGGGAATGACATGCGATTGTTTTCAAGGAGATAGGAACTTGGAAGAGTCGAGAGAGAGATTGAGGAGATCAAGGATGATCGGAAAAGTAACAGGAAGGCTATCCAGAAAGAGACATCGGTTTATGCCGTCAGGGCCTGCAGAATTTGAAGAGCGCCTGCGGAGGGTAGCGAGCAGGGTGCAGGGAGTAATGTAGGAGAAATAGAACGTAGTAGAATCTGAAATGGAGAAGCGGAAAGGGTGAAGACGGGAGGAACACGCAGCTGTTGGAGAGACTTTGGTAAGGGGAGGGCGAGATAGGAACAGGACCGGGGGGGAGGTGAGAGACGGTGGTAAAAAAGATGTTGTGGTCATCAGGAGAGAAATTCAGCGCTGGATTTGAGAATCTTGGTCTGGCGAGCCCCAGTGCACGAAGCTCCGACCATAAACGGGCAGGAGTGAGAGATGCTCTGAGTCGCTGTAACAGGTAAGCGTCCCGAGTGGCAGCGATGATGAGACTAACCTCATTGCGCAGTGCAACGAAGGTGGCGCGATTTGCCAGTGAGGGTTGTCTAAGGTGTAATCTCCGAGCAGCATCTCTTCTGCGCATGAGGGATCGCAAAGACGCGTCTATCCATGGTGCAGGAGATTGCCTTGCATAAAAGGAGCGGAGAGGGGCAAGGTAATCACGCGCACCTACAAGGTATTTGGTAAGATTTATTTTGTCATCCAGAGAAGGAGTGAGACGAATGGCAGACCAGTCGCATGAGGCGAGAAGATCAAGGAAGCCTCAAGGTCGAACCGAGCATAGTCACGGACGGTGATGTGACGAGGACGCATGCGGCGGATTAGTAGGTCGAGTAGGGTGACCTCGATGAGGTCGTGAGCCGAAAGAAATATTAGCAGTTTCTGCGAGAAGGTTTTAATAAGGGAGCGGTCACTTACCAGGCAGTGGCCAATTTGAGTATGATGGTTGTCCGCATGATGGGTACTGGCAAAAGGGATGATATACAGTGGTTGCTGGTACAGAAATCCTACAAAGCCTCGGAATCATATGTGACGCGGTTTAGGTCGATGTTAAAATCACCCATGATGACTGCTATTGGGTATGAGGGATGGATTCTCTCGAACTCAGGCTGAAAAACCGCATGGGTGCTCCACTTTCGAGAGCCGGTATACCAACGCGAGAAGAAAAAGTCGACAACTCTCAGAGCTGACGCCCGCAATCAGATACTCAGGCTGACAACAGTATTGACTCGGCGATGACGCGAGGATACGTATTTTAAGACTTAAGCGCACGTATAAGCCAATCTCCCCTACACCCCTGCCGATTCTGTTATGCCGGATGAGACAGTAGTCGTGAAGGTCTACTACGATGCTATTCGGCATGTGCGGCTTAAGCCAGATCTCAGACATGGCAATTATATCGTACGTATTTCTGGCGAAGTAATCTGAAAACTCCGCGAAGTGTGGGAGAAGGGACTGGCAATTTACGTGGCAGAGCCGCAAAGGCTCATAGGCGGGGCCAGCAGGTCGAGACGCAAGCGGGCGTCAGTTCCCACGGAACAGTTGTTTCGGGATGGCTCCCGAAGCCGCCGTAGGCCTAGCAGATCCCGTCGAAGCAGCAGACCGCGGCGCGTAGGGGGGCCTGGCGGGAGCTGCCGAGTGGGACGGTCCATCGCCCACAGGACGCCGATCCTGCGAGCGGCAGGACGACCGGCACGGAGGCCGACACCGGTAGTGGTTGCGGGGACCGGCCAACGGCAACGTGAAAGACGTCTAACATTCCATCAGAAGCGCCAGGGGCAGCTGAGGAGAGCGAGTCGCCCGGTCGGGGGGCCCCCGCAAGGACGTCCCCCGAAGATGAGTGAGATCGCGGATTAAGATGGGTTTCGCAGCTGGACTCCGCCTCACGCGGACGCGCCCGTTCCTTACCCATGCATGCGACAGGCGCCCCTCCCCGATGGCGCGCCTCGCCGCGCCGAGAGTCCGCCTGGCCGAGAGCGGCAGCCTCTCGCTCAGCTCGATCCAGGAGCCCGCAAGCGTTTCGGACACCTCAGATCCATCGAGAGCACCGCAGGCTGTCTTACCGTCTATCCAACCATTTCTAATAGCATTGGAAGCAAGGCGCACAATGAGGAGGCGCGGACGATCGCCCCACCCCCCGGAATCCGGAAACAAGAGACGATGTCCCCCGGATGCATGGCGATGTTCAAGACAGAAGCGATGTCAGCAGCAACGGCAGTCGGGTTTTCGTCGAGCAGGTCACGGACGCCAAAAATGATGAGCTCAGTAAGGAGCCTATCCCTCTCCAAAACCTCCAGGCGAGCGACAAGGTCGGGCGCCGCGACGCCATCCGCGACCCGATGCAAGAAACCAGATTCTAATGCTGAGACCGGTCTCGCGAGAGCAGTCTGCTGGTCCTCGATTTGCTGCGTGGTTTCCGCCAACGCATCCCATCCGTCTTGGCCGAGAGCGCCTCCGTGCGAGCCGCGAGGTCGGCAACAGACAAGACAATCCACTGCATGCCGGCCTCTAGAGAGGTCAGTTGTGTTTTCACGAATGACAAATTGTCGAGCTTCGACTCGACGCTAGCAACCTTTTCCAGGATTGAGGACTCGATGCCACCCATTCTATCTACGAGAGTAGAGATCAGCCCCCTGAGCGAGTCAATCTCGACACCGGGAGAGTGCGCCGTCCTGACACCGGCAACGACGCGAGAAGATTGTCTCAGGAGACGGTGCGTCTTGCAGATGGGGTACTACATCTCAGCCACTTCCGAAAACGCCTCAGATGACGGGAGGCGCGTGGGGCACACACAGTCCTCGTGGAAAGTATGCTTAGAATTGCGCTCGCAAAATAGGGCTTGAGCAATAAATTTCTTGCAAACGCTGCAAGAAAGCGTCATATCGCACGTCGAATATTGAGAGTTGTGAATGAGAAACCTGTCAACACTTGCGGCAGCAGCGGTGGGGCAGCAGCTAGAGACACGGCCTTAGAGCGTGGTCCCGATCCCGATACCCAGGCAGGCGGCGCAGGCGCAGAGAAATGGTTGCCTCAAGATCTTTCCGTGGCGATGAAATGTAGAAATCAGCAAAATCCCCGAGAACAGTGTGTGATGGTACTCACAAAAATAGCGTGACGTCAAGATAATGCGCGCTTGACCAGAAATCTGCAAGCAAGAGAGCCCCGAAGAGCAAGAAGCGGCAGAGAAATACGAAAAAGTGCGGAGCGACTGTCAGACACGTCAAGCCAATACTCATGTCAAGAAGAGAGAGCGAAAGAGAGAGAGAGAGAGAGAGAGAGAGAGAGAGAGAGAGAGAGAGAGAGAGAGAGAGAGAGAGAGAGAGAGAGAGAGACACATACACAGGCATACAAAGCACATGTGTAACACATGTTTTATACATATATGCATGATCGCGGCCATTTTCTGGGTTGGTGTCCAATCTCTTACACAGAATCTCTGTGTAAATTACATAACTATTTGGGTTTCTATAAAAGCTGATTGGAATTTTTGGTTCAAAAACCCTGGAAATTATTTCTTATATAAAAAATAAACATATTTTATATATAAACTACTGGACAAAATTAGAGGAACAAAAGTTGGAAATAGCGCCTTGAAAAAAAGTTCGTAAAAGTTGAGCAAAAAATCTGAATTTTTGATGATGTATTGACCTGTACCTTCTGCAACCTGTACCAAACTGCAACCTTCCAACTTTTGTAAATTCAAGTCTTATTACGTAAATATTTACCTGGATGACGAAGCTCGTATTTGCTCTTGTCCAGATTTTTCTCACGACACACTTCGTCCAAGATTTCTCCTAGATTCATCTTTGGACTGACCCTTGATACGTATAACTGATTTCTCGGCAGGTGTACCTGCATCAAAATTGACACGTATTGCAGTACTGGTACTTATTTTATTTACATTGTGGGTACATTTTAGGTTCGCAACTGGTTCTAAATGCAGTTCTTGCAATAAAGCCGCCGAAAGAGTGTTTTCATTAAATTTCAATGTTAATATAAAGAAACTAGTTCAATAAATAAATTAACTTATTGTTGACAGTACTGGCAAATATTTTTATTAAATTAAAAACAAATCACGACGTTTCAATCTATTTATGCAGGTCCTTATATAAATAATGCAGGCAATCGAAATTAAGATATGATGAAATCTATACAAAAAAATTGCGTAAGTCTGTGCCAATATATTACAAATTCGGACCCTAAAAAGTAAAAAAATAAAATATAAGACGTTAATAATTATAAACAGGCTCATAAACCTACGAGTTTCTGATATCAATAGCATAGTGACTTTTGTTTTGTACGTTGCGAAAGAGTACAGTGTTGCCGAAATAATAATTTAAAAATAATGCATTGTTGACTTAATGAGTAATTATTTAAAAATAAAATGTGCATTACTCGGATAATAAAAAATGAAGAACACAAACCATTATTCATTACATTTTTAATGGATAATGCAACCAGGGAGCAATTATTCATAACTAAAATAATAAATAATGCAACATGGAGACAATTACCCGTTACTAAAATAATTTCATTAAAAAATGTCATGTATTACTTTGGTAATGTGAAAAAATATATAAAGCATTACTTCGGTAATATCAAAAAATATGTCATGCATTACTTTGGTAATGTGAAAAAATATGTCATGCATTACTTCGGTAATGTGAAGAAATATGTCATGCATAACTTTGGTAATGTGAAAAAATATATCATGCATTACTTTGGTAATAAAATTCAATATTTTCAGCAATTATTTCTGTAATAGATGGTGGTAAATGAAATTAATCTATAAAGACTAAGGTACTGATTGACTGGCTCATTCAAAGAAAAATTTTCACTCGTTTTCACTTGTTTGGCCACAAAACTAGTGGTAGGCAAAGCTTGGCTCCCCTCCATAAAAAACTTAGTAACAGTAGCTACGCATACCCGTAAAGCCGCTTTAATCCGTCACTTGTTTTTAAAACGTCAGCGTCAAAACATTGCGAGTGTTCCAAAAAAGACTCACAAGGGAACCTCGTGAACCCGAAAATTCTGATTTTAATGAAACTTGGCATAAATGTAGAGGGGGTAAATACATGAATTTAGAAATTTTTAGTTGGTGCTTATAAACGGTTTGAAGAGGTGAAACCACCCTTCAAAGTTGAGACATTTTTGCGTTTTCTTGATATATCTCGCAAACTAAACAAAATATAAAAAAATTTATTCATACAAAAGTTTTACAGCATAAATACCTCTATTTAACTATGCTATTTATTTTTTCAGAAAAAAAATTTTCAAAGAAACATTTTTGAAAAAAAAATTTTTTTATATTTTGTTTAGTTTGCGAGATATATCGAGAAAACGCAAAAATGTCTCAACTTTGAGGGGTGGTTTCACCCCTTCAAACCGTTTATAAGCATCAACTAAAAATTTCTAAATTCATGTACTTACCCCCTCTATATTTATGCCAAGTTTCATTAAAATTAGAATTTTTGGGTTTGCGAGGTTTCCTCAGTAGACCGACCGTGCCAGTATTTTGTGACGTACGTATCAATTCATTAATTTATCAATATCAATCAATTAATTTTTTTAGTTTGTTAATATAATTATTGTATAATAATTTTCTGTACTATTAAAATTAAATTAAATTTATCTTTATAGTTTGTTCTTTCTTCGAATTGCAATAAAAATGGATTCACTACCCCGAAAAAATGAGGCAATCCAAGACATTGTCTCTAATGGTGAACTAAAATCTGTCAATCGATGACAGCGTCAACAAACACACGGAGCGATTATGTCAAAGTTTTTGCGATGCTGATCTCGTTGTTAATCCCAACATTCCTAGTACCAGTAGAACCGATATTGATTGAGAAAGTACAGAAGATCAATGGCAATTCACTATTTAAAAAATCGCATGCCTGGATAGCAGATGTTTTAAAGTTGAGTCAATCAACGGCTACTGGTATTGTAACTGTGTGTCAGCATTGTACGCCTTAAAAATCGATAAAAAGTTCGATACGAGTCACGTCGAATTTCACTACGCACCTTAGGGAGTGGTTCACTTGGACACAGTACAATTGGACACAGTGCAAATGGACATGGTGCAAATAGACACAAAATAATGTACACGTTTCAAATGGACACGATTTAATTCGACACAGGAATTTTGGATACAGTAATTTTGTACACAGGAAAAATAAATTCTGGACAAATTACAATTTGGACACGATAAAAATGTACACCGTGCAATTGGACACGTAAAATTTGTACACCGCAAAGTTATACACCGCAAACTTGTACACCGCAAATTTGTACACCGCAAAGTTGTACACCGCAAAGTTGTACACCGCAAACTTGTACACCGTAAAGTTGTATACCGCAAAGTTGTACACCGTGTACATTGTATTGGAAATTTGCTAATACATATAAACTTTACTTTGTTTGCCATGTACAACATGGGTTAGCGACTCCGACGGAGTGGGGCCAAAAGCCCCCCTTGCACCCTCATGTGTGTGTGTGCGTGTGCGTGTGCGTGCGTGTGTGTGTGTGTATGTGTGTGTGTGTGTGTGTGTGTGTGTAGCATTCACTGCACCACATGGGTTTGCGACTTAAATGGTGTGCAATTGAACGGTGTGCAACTGAGCGGTGTCCAAATGAACGGTGTGCAAATGATCGGTGTACATCTTTCCGTGTGCAAATGATCAATACACATCTTTCCGTGCGTAAATGATCAGTGCGCATTTTTCCGTGTGCAAATAATCGGTGCGCATTTCTTGGTGTGCAAATGAATGGTAGGCAAGTGAACGGTGTGCAAGTGAATGGTGTTCAAGTGGGCGGTGTGCAAATGAATGGTGTGCAACTTTGTCCAAGTGAACGGTGGGCATTTTTTCGTGTACAAATATCCGGTGGTCAAATTTTACGTGTGCATAAAACTGGCGTACATTTTTAATAAAATTTCTTTTGTATCCAAATGCACAGTGTGCAAATGCACCGTGTGCAAATGCACCGTGTGCAAATGCACCGTAGTCATTTGAACCGTGCGCAAGATATCGTGTCGAAAAGCACCGTGTCCAAATGCACCGTGTTCATTTGAACCGTGTCCAAGTGAGTGCCACCATCCTTATGTAGGCCAAGCGCTGTCACTTGACTTGTGAATAGGAGTGCCGCGCTCTCGCCTAGTGGCGGCCGCTGACCCGGCCGCGGACGCTGTTCGCGCGCGCACGCGTTGCGCTGTGGCGTACCGCCACAAAATATTGTGTTTGACGTAATAGGGTATCAGATTAGGACAACCAATCAGGTTCTTCACCCCGCCTTTCACAGTTTACAATACTCCTCTCGCCCTAACACTCCTTCCTGTTACTTTATTCCTCCATGATACATACATGTCTCTACATGAACAGAACATTTCAGTTCACGCATAATACACATGATACATATTATTCATCCCTACTGTTTACCTTAGAACGATATACTAATTTTTTTCACCTCAAACGCTATACTAGGTTAAAAATGTATTCCATTCCTTCTCAAGCGTTCTGCATTGAACTGAAATCCATATTGTGCTATATGAATTAATATTGTGTTTTTCGTCTTTTCATGTTAAACATGTTAAAAATTAATTTAATCCTTTGTAGCATAGTGTAAATGTAAAGTATACTTTACATCTAAAAAATTGAAAAAAATAGTTCTTTACTTTCGATTTCTTTGAAACTTCATATCCCAAGATTTTTGATATCGCTGATTCCAAAAATAAAATCGGAATTTTTAATCCGTGATAGTTTCTTTAATATGGCGGTTCCAATTCCGAGAAAATCATGTAATGTAAAATCTGTTGTAAAAAATAAATTCAATAAGATGTACTCGAACTCTGTGTATAATGGTTTTTGGCGTTGCTGATTATGAATCTGGAATCAAAATTTAACAACTTTTAAAATTTAAGATAGGATCCAATATGGCGGAACAAATTAATAAATAATAGACGAATTTATTTCAAATTAAGTATCTGGGGAGTTTTGGATCGCTGATTATGAATTTGAAATCAAAATTAGAAAATTAAAAATTGAAAATGACAGATTTAATATGTGACGAACCAATCTAACGAACCAAGTTTCTGAAAAGGAATCAAATTCATTTATATTTGGGTATTTGGGTTTCTTTGGAGAAAAAAAACTATTTTTTTTTTTATACAAACAACATTGTAAGACAAAAACTGCGTAATAGATTTAACTAAAAGAAATCTTAAGGAAGAAAGAAAGAAAGTTATAGCAACTTCTTTAATTTTGTTGATGTGATAATATGCAGGATTCAACTTATTCTGCACATTTTATTCTGCAATCATTGTAAGGAATAATCGAGAACACTCATGCTAGAGTTAACGCTTTATATTATAACGTCATCACTTGACAATTGCAGAACAAAACTTCTTTTTGGAGTAAGTTTTATTTGACGACCACGGTGAGGTATATATCCCTTCTGTTATTTTTCTGTAATCGTTATTAGACAGAAAAAAGAAAAACGCTCGCGTCGACGCGATCGCCAAGTAAAACTTAGGGTCATCACACACGAAATGACATAAACTGCATATGCATAGCATAAGACCGTTGAACTAATCAGCTTTTAGCATAAAATTGCCATATTGATTTATATAAGATGCTCATTGGCTCAGCGTTTTTTATGCTATGCATATGCAGCTTAATTATGTCATTTCGTGTGTGACGACCCTTACTCTTGTTCGCATGCACGGCAAGATATGTCGGGAGCGTCCCAGATGGGCACATTAACAAACGGACACCACCAATCAGATTGCTGGGTTGGTTAAGGTTAGGACGAGTTTATAGAATTTGATTGGTGGTGTCCGTTTGTTACTGTGCGCATCTGGGACTTACTCAATATGTCTCCAATATACATATAGAACGCGTAATCTACTGTTTGGAAATATTTTGTTTTAACGCGATTTCCTACGCTATGCCTATATATATATTTATAAAAAAAAAGCATCTGCCATTCTCGCTCATTTGGCGAGCGAAATAAAAGACGCGCGCGACGTGCGACGCGCGACGCAGTTGGACGCAGTCGTTCACCATTGTATCCTCGCCGGCTTGAGAGACGTCCCATGTGGTTATTACCTTTTTCACGGACGGATTTTCTTGCCATTCTCAAGAAGAGTGAATTCATTTCTCAAGAGGATTTTCATTCAAAAGGAACTGTCTTAAAATTAACAGTTTCTTATAGTGGGATCTGCGTAATGCTGCGCTAATTACCACGCATTGGATCAGTGCTCGCTTCCCTTTTTTTCAAGGTTCAATCACTTTCCTGCTGCTTTTATGTAAATGTATATCTTGAAGTGGCGAAGAAAACTATTATCACTACAGTAAGTATTGAGATTTATATTTTAAGTTTATTAGTCACTCTTTAAAAGTTTCAAATAGAATGCAAAAAGTTTAACCTCTAAAACATGTCATGTAGGGGGACTGATACTATATTTATTGATATTTTTTTCATATCGATGACATACATCTTTATGTTATTACGAGAAAATGAGTTCTAAAGATAGTAAAAATATGAATTCTAAAAGAAACGAGAAAGAGCCCTGCGAAGAGAATTTCGTACATAAAAAATTAATAGAAATTGGCAGCTTAAAGAATACATGGCTTAAAGAATACATAGATGCATTTGATCGTAAATATTGTTTTTTTTTTTGCATAGCTAAATATTATGCATACAGTTATGTTATTAAAACTAATTGTATTATCTCATCTTATTACAGGTGAGCATATAAACAAACCTGTTAGTTTTTTTAACGTTCCTAACGAAGTAATAGTAAATAAATTAATAAAGTTAGTTGGTCCCTACACGAGATTTATAATCGAAAGAAAGAAATTAAAAACGTCACAAGTAAGTATTTTTATTGAAACTTTTTCTTACTATATATTTTCATGTTTAATTGTCCATGAAAGGAGATTTCATAAGAATTAATTTCGATCACTAGTGTTGTGATATTTCTTTTTTTTTTATAATCTAATTTATTTTATAATTTTTTTTGTGATATGCTTTCGAAACATTTCGTGACTACAATTTGAATTTTTTATCCAACAGAAAAAAGATGTTGAACATACAAATACAATAAGTACATTAAAACAATTACCGATACACCTCATAAATGATGAATCACGAAATCAATTAAACACTTATGAAAAAACAGTACATTTATTTAATATTGAAGAAGTTGCTGGTACTTCAAACAAGTTAGAAGCTGTGCAAAACGATAACTCTAGTAGTACTACAAACGATATAATATTTATAGATATAAAGGATGTAGAAGATTTTAACGACTTTTCGGAAAAACATTGCAATGTTTCTTCATTTCGGGAAGAATGTGATGAACGTGTTAAGGAATTACAAAATATTTCAATTTTATCTGGTGTGTTAAAGAAAACATCGACAGGTCGTTTTATTTTAAAAGAATATGCAACACACGGTTATTTATCAGATAAATTTTCAAAATATTTGTCAAATTTAATTATTGATAATATTTTACGTGACAGTACAACGTAAGTAAAGTTTGTATTTTAAAATAAAATTAAATGTAATTATATTACACATTCAAAAGATATACATATAATTTTTATTTATGTCACAGTGTCATTAGACCACACGATTTCTTGGAATATAAAAAACAAATAAAAGATATTTTTCCTTCGGAAGATCCTGACATATATTACAGACGATTCTTAAAAATCAAAATAATTCTAAAAGAATATATGTACCTACTGGTGGTACACTTTATGAGCGCTACAAAAACGTACTTAAAAAACATCGGAAACTCTTTAAAATTATGCAAGGAAAACAAAAATGAAGTAGACATTGAACCTACTGAAAGTAAGCGTTATTTAAATATCGTAATTATATTTTCAGTGACAGTTTTAAGTACCGTTTTGTATTTCATTATTATTATATTTTCCCAAACATTATTATTATTATTAAATTATGAAATTTTTAGATGGGTCAGAAGAAAGTTTGCAATGGCTAAATAATAATAAGGAACCCTGGGATGAAATTAAATTTCATTGGAAAAAAACTTCTAAGATGCGTTATGAAAGATTAGTTGCAAAAGGCAAAGGGACTGTTGACACAGTTTTTCACTGCTGACATGTTCCTTGGGACATGTATTAATAAGTGTTGATTTTAACCAATTATATAATAAAAAGGAAACCGACATTTATTTAGAATGGCCTTTGTTCTTTGAACGATTTTTTGCTACTGCTTCCCAAAGAAATATAAATAAAGCAAGCGATTTAACCACTTTTTTAACGGAGGATTTATCAGAACGTGAGTACTTTTCTGCATTATTACGTTAGTATGATGCTCCTTTAATATTTGTTTTATGTTTAAAATATCTACTATATTGTTTAAATTTGCCGCTTTTATGTGAATAATGATTTTATAACCGAAAAAAACTTCTTTTTTCTATGCATCTCTGTCTCAATATTATTTTGTTTCTGCTTCCACATTTAATAACACTGCTTTTGCGTCATAAACACATATAACTCACTTTAAAAATCATCGTATACTAAAGATAAATAGAACGTTATTTTTCCTTCAGATTCAAAAAATTTAACGCAAATTTTATTATTACCCTACATATTTCCACCTCATGGCAATGGTGCTTATAAAAAAAGGAAATAAAAAATATTTTTATAAACCAACAATTTCAGAATGTTAGAAAAGTTTAATTATTCATGCCAAAGTAAGTTTGAACTTGTCTTTCTTTTTTACTTTAATATTAAATTTTAGAATATCTATTTACGAATATTATTTTTAAGTTTGCAGGCGATATACAACGTATTCATGAAAAAAAAGTTGAAGATGCAATATTGAGATCGATGACATCCATATATAATAGCTATTGGTCCAACATTGAAGGAAATCGTCAATTATTGTGTTATTGTCGATAAGGTCCATTACGAATTCAATTCACCTTTAAAAGTGCTGCAAGTTCTACTTCAAATTTTTCATGTTTTTCATGCTGAGTATCCAATAGAGTCCAGACACATTATGTATGTATTACAGAAAGTTTTATTTAAAATTGATACGGTATATGATAATTGCAGCAGTGACGTTCTACGAATTATAACTTTATTTAAAAAATCTACTATAAGCAACATACGAAACAATTAAAATTACTTTTCGTAAATTAGTATCCGATGTTTCATTGTCATGTTTATTAGAATTTAGGTTTATTAAAATTCCAATTTTTTTCTTATAAAATTTACGTATTACTGTTACATGTAATAAGTTCAACATTATTTTTTGTTTTAATTTTAAGTATTATTCGTTTTTCGTAAAAATAAGTGCGTTCTATACTTATTTTTTACTTATGATTATTTAAACACAGAACAAACGAAATTGGTTTATGTAAATTAAACAACTTGACTTCTTGAATTTTGGAAACCATGTCGTATTGTTGTCCAAGATGCCATTACACTGATAAATCTATCAAAGGTTTATCAATGCACATGAAATTAAAGCATTTTGGTACTTTTTGTGATTCCGTGTTTTGTAAGCAAGATGGATGTATTTTTTAGCGATATATGTACATTTAAAAAACATTTAAATGCTAAACACTCAACTGTTGTAAAATTGTCGCCTAAAAAAGCAAATGTTCATGACACGTTTGAAGTAGATGTAAATGATAGTACTGTCGAAAAATTACATAACAATTTTTCACCAGCAGCGGTAGGTCTACGTACACTTGGAATAAATGAATTTAAAATTGCTTTAACTAAATCTGCATCAGAAAAATTGTGGCTAAGTTGTATTGTAATCCTAATATTTCAAAGGCAGCGATACAAGATATAATACAAAACACAAAAGAATTATTTAATTCGGATATTCTAGATATTTTAAAACTATTGGCGAAAGAAGAAAGGGATAAAATCAGGATTATTTATTGGAACATAGCAGGATTAAAAAACAAGGATGAAGATTTCTGGCAGTACGTGAAAAGGTTCGATTTGATAATGCTTATGGAGACATGGATTACGGAAAAAGACTGGAAGAAAATAGAAGGAAGACTACTAAGTAATTATAGATGGCGAAGTCAAATAGCTACGAAGGAAAGAGAAAAGGGAAGAGCGAGTGGAGAGATTTTAGTGGGATAGAGTGGCAGGAATGGAAAGAAATAAAACAAGGACTAGTAGAAATGAGAGTCAAGTTAGGAAAGGAGTGGAAACTACTAGCAGTATACAACAGGGACGGAAGAAAAGAGCTACTAGATGAGATTGACAAGGAAGTACAGAAGGAGGAAAAAAACATCATTATAGAAGAGGACTTCAATGGAAGAACAGGAAGAAAGGGAGAACTGGTATAGGATGGAAGTCAAAAGGAGGAGAGAAGATCGAGAGACGATAAGATAAACAGAGCAGGAGAGGACATGCTAGAGCTGATAAACATAAGAGGATGGTAGATACTGAACGATAACTGCGAGGGAGACGAAACGGGGGAGTGGATATACATAGGGAAAAGTAATTCGGTCGTGGATTATGTATGCACAAATGCACAAACATGGGAAGAAATAGAGAAAATGAGAGCAGGAGAAAGAGGTGAATCGGACCATCAACCATTAGAAGTAAGAATAAAAGTGAGTAGAGGAGAGGTAAAAGAAGAAAAGAAGGAAAGATGGATAACGGTGGAAGATCTGATAAAGGAATAGAAATCTACAAGAGAAAGCAGAAGGATTTGGAGTGGGAAGATGAGAATGTGAACGAGCAAATAGAGGATTTGATTAACAAGATAAGCGAAGTGATAGAAAGAAAGCGGATTAAGATAAAAAAGAGAGGAATAGGAGAAAGTAAGTGGTGGGACAGAGAATGCAAAGAAGGAAAAGTAAAGGTAAGATCAAGCAATTCAAAAAGGGAAGAATGGACAGAGAAGAGTTAAGAGAAGAGAAAAATAAATATAAAGAGCTATGCAAAATAAAGAAGAAGAAACAGGAAGACAGAGAGTGCAAAGAGATACAGGAGTTAAAAAATTTGAACAAAGTGTGGAAAAACATTAACAAGGAGAGAAGAAGGAGAAAGAAAGAGAGCAACAAAATAAAAACAGAAGAATGGGAAAGTTATTTCAGAAAACTACTAGACGGCAAGAAAGAATGGAAAGAAGAAAAAGAGGTAGGTAAAATTACAGGAAAAGAGGGGAAAGATAAGAAGGAAAGGGGAGAAAAGGAGGAGAAAGAGATCAGTAGAGAGGAGCTGATGAAAGCAATAGAAAGACTGAAAAAGAAAAAAGCACCAGGAGAAGACGAATTGAAGAACGAGGTGTGGCTAAACGCAGAGGAAAAAGTGAAAGAGAGGAAATCATGAACAGAATCTGGAAAGGTGGTGAATGGCCAGAAAGGTGGAAGAAAGGAGTGATTAGCCCGATTCATAAGAAGAGAGACCGGGAAAAAGTGTCGAATTACAGAGAAGTGACTTTGATAGATTCAGCATACAAGATTTTCGCGATGATTTTGGAGCAGAGAATAAGAATAGAGAGACGCAAGCGGGAGATTTAAGAGAGGAAGGAGCTGCGTGGATAATATTATGGCGCTAAAATGTGCAGTGGAAAAGAGACTGCGAAGAAAGAGAGGAAAGCTGTACGTTTTCTTCGCAGACCTGAGAGCAGCATTTGACAGAATAAACAGGGGAAAGTTATGGATCGCTTTGGAGAGGAGAGAGGTGAGGAAAAGCTTAATTAAAAAGGTGAAGGCAATATACAAGGAGACGAAGAGTGCAGTAAAAGCGAAATAGGGAAAGACGAAGGATTTTTGGACAGGAAAAGAGGTGCGACAGGGATGTCCAAATAGGGCCGCTATTCTTCATACTGTTCACGGTGGACTTGTAGGAATACCTGAGAAGAGGACGAACAGGAGGCGCAAGGATAGGAAGAGAGAGATGGTTTTCGCTGGCATATGCGGATGATGTGGCGATAATAACAGAATCAAGAGAGGAAATGCATACAACGTTAAGAAGGATGGAAAAATATTTTAAGAAGAAAAACTTGGAACTAAATGTTGAAAAATCAAAGATATTAGTTTTTAAGAGAGGAGGAAGAAGGGAGAAAAATGTGTGGAGATGGGAAGGTAAGGAAATTGAAGAGGTGAGAACATATAAATACCTAAAAATACACATTCCAGTGCAACAACAAGGATGGACAGCATATAAAGGATGTAACACGTAGAGGGATGGCAGCGATGACACAAGTGTATAGGAGTATAAGAGAGAGGAAATTTAGAGGAAATATTAGGAGGAGATTAATAATGTTCAATGTAATGGTAAAAAGTATTGTATTGTATGGAGTAGAAGCGTGGGGCTGGAGTGAATGGAAGGAAGTGGAAAGACTGCAAGAAAAGTATTTAAAGTGGATAACAGGAGTGGACAAATGTACACCGGCATATATAGTAAGAGAAGAAATGAAGATGGACAAGATAAGAATAGAAACCAGAATAAGAGCAATGAAGCAAGAGGAAAAAATGAGGAAGGCGGAACCAGAGTCGTTAAAGAGAGAATGCAGAAGAGAAATTGGGAAAGAAGATTGGGAGAAGACAAGCTGGGGCAAAGAAAAAAAAGTAGCATTGGAAAGAGGGAGTATAGAAGGCTGGGAAGGAGAAATAAGAGAAGATAGAGGAGAGAAGGTAATAGAGAAATGGAAGAAAATGATAGAGGAAAAGGAGAAGGAAGAGAGAAGACAAAGAATAAGAAGATCAAGATATTTTAAGGAATACGACAAATGGAGGATGGACAAGCTACCAAAATACCTAGAGGAAGGAGGGAAGAAAGAAAGACTGACAGAGATAGCAAGATTCAGATGCGGAAACGAATTTAGAGCAAACAGATTCTGGGAAGAAGAAGAAAAAAGAAAAATGTAGGATGTGTACAAAGAAAGTGGAGACGGTGGAACATGTAATCAAGGAATGCACTTGAACGGCGGAAAAAGAGGAGAACATGGAAAATTACAAAAGAGAACAATGGGAGAGCTGCCGAAGCATAAAAAGGATAAAAAGAATAAGAAAGGAAAAGGAAAGGAAGGACAAAGAGATAACAAGGTGTAACATACAGAAGTAGAATCGGTATAATGAGAAGAGCGCAATAGTATATAAGCACAAGTATTGTAACTTGGAAATAAGAATCAAGCAAAAGTGATGTTTAGAGAATGTAGAACAAACTAATGTAAAAAAGGAAGTCCCTCAAACCCGAAAGGGAGGGATAAATAAATAAATCTATCTATCTATCTAAATATTTTAAAACAAGTATATGTTAGCAGTAGTAACAATTCATACGATAATGATTTTAATAGCACGATTGAAGTTCTTTCAAATCCTTTTAAAAATTTGGAAACAGAATATTAAAGAGAAAAAAACTTAGAAAAGACAGCTTTTCTTATTCGACCTACTAAATTCGTAATAGGCGCAGAAGAATGTCCTAAGAAAATTCATAATACCATGACAGTAAAAAAGTAAAAAATGTAACAGAAAATTTTATTCCACTTAGAAGCATCTTTAAGAAATTTTTAGAAATACCAAATGTTTTAGTATAATAGAAACATATATGAATAATTGTTCGACAGAAAAAAATATTACTTTATTCTTAAACGCTGAACTCTGGTAAAAAACAAAAGCTAAATTTCCAGGAAAGTTTGTGATACCAATTAAGCTTTTTTATGATGATTTGGAGGTAAACAATCCTCTCAGTTTTCATAAAGGTATTAATAAAATTAGTGCAATTTATTGTAAGATACTTGCTATACCACCACAATATTCTTCAATGATAGAAAACATTTTCTTGTTTAGCTGCATAAATCATCTCACCGCAATATTTTTTGGATAAGAAATATTTTAACCATTAATTTAGCCATTAATTGAGGAATTAAAGTTTTTAGAGGATATAAGTATTTCCATTGAAAATAATCAATGTGCTCGACAAGTACATTTTACATTATCGTTATTTGCGGGTGATAATCTCGGAATTCATACGCTTTTCAGTTTTCATGAAAGTTTTCGATCTAATTATTATTGTCATTTATGTCGTCTTAACAAACAACCCACATAGAAATGAAACCTCCAATAAACTTCTATTAAACGTCTGCTATGGAAGTTTGAACTTCCAGTAGACGTCCATTAGACGTCCAATATAGAGCCATTAGAAATCCACAGTTCCGCATTGCGTACGTCTATTAGACCTCCATTAGACGTCGTCAAAGAGGTCTATTAGACATTGTGTGGATTACTAATAGAGGCTTCACAGAACCTCGATGGATGACTGACGAATGTTTTGTGGATCATTAGTAGAGGCTTCATGGAGCCTCGATAGATGATTGACGAAATAAAAATATAAAATAAAAATTTTATTTTTTAAAAATTATTTTTATCAACAGTACATACTAAATTTAGGACAAATTTTTATTAATGAATTAAATTTAAATTATATTATTTTATTTTATTCTTACTTGCCGCTGGTAGGTTTTGAACCCGGGACCTTAAAATGACGAACCTTGTACTCTATCTGCTACGCCAAATTGACTCATCGATATGGTTACTTGTTATTGTCTACATATATTTATATGTTATAAACTGACGCAATTATATTATTTTTTATAAAAGCAATTAAATTTTGCAAAACATTAAAATAGATAGCATTAATTTATTTACTTATTAATTTCATTGTTAAATTTATCTTTTTCCATAATCTTAATAATTTGATGGAAATTGCGATCTATTTAGCATTAATACTTTGAAGCGTTTAAATGGTTAATTAGATGGTTAACTATATAGATCATATATTCTAAGAAAAATTGAATAGTACATGATGAATTTAGATTTTGTGCATTTTTTGTGCGCAGTAATTGTAGACAAACCGTTATTTTTGAAAACATTATCTTTATGATAATTTTTTTGAATATCAAATCGATCTCTCATTCAGAAGTGTTACTCTCTCATAGTTATAGTGTTGTCTGATTTCTGAGTCAACTACGACGCGCATGAACGGCTTAAAGATCGGACAGCATTGTGATACCTTTTATGAGACATTAAGCTGATATCATTTAGCTGATGTCATAAGGATAACATTTTCAAGAAACTTAAATGAAACTCTTCAATGAGATATCTCAAAGACCTCTCTTACAAGGGGACCTTACGGGTCATGGGTCATCGATTCTTTTTATACTTATAGGATTTGAAGATCAGTACCCGGACTTCAATTTCCTAAAGCAGTACGATGCGCTTCTCAAAAATACTCGAGAAAATCGATTTTGAAGATTTCCGATATCTTTAAGTACAGAAAATTTTGACCTATCGTCAGAGCCGCTCGTAGCCGAGCGCACAGAGCTCTAATTTCGTAAGCGCGGAGTCGCTGGTTTGATTCTCGCTCTGTCCCCAATTTTTTTTTAATAAGTCAATGGAATTTTTTTTAAATCCTATATAACGTGATATTATATTTCTTCTTTTGAATATGAAAACTAAAAGTTTCATTAGACATGTGCATGGATTTTCAATAGATGATACATCAGAATGGTATCTTCGTACTTTTAAGAGTTTAAATTATAATAAACCTTTGCATATACATATTTTGCCTGATGGGGAAACTTGCGTTCCTTGTTAACATGTAATACTTTTTGATTCGTATTCTTATATAGATATTAGTAATATGTCATTGCTATCGTAACAATATTAATTCAAGAAGTCAAGTATTAATTAAGTATTTTAATACCAATGCGCGCGCACAATTTTATTTATACTGATGTCTGTAACATAGAGACTGTGTTACATCTTACATTTATAAACGGTATGCGTATTGTACGAATATATAACATTGTACGAATATAAAAAACGTACGGATATTTTTAAATAATAAGTTTAACTGTGTATTGCAATAATTTTTGGAGAATATACTATCTTTATACACATGTGCATGTTATATATTTCTTATCCATCACAGTTTCATATTTATTATATTATTGACCTTAAAACAATATCTCTTAAAACATGCTTCGTAAAAGCTTTTGCTTCATTCTGCAAAAAAAGACTCCAATTGCTTAGCGACTGAACCAATTTTAATGTTTTATGTAAACTATTTCATTACGCAATAAATTCCAAAGTTATTAATTCGAATAAATGTACAGTTAAATCTATTAGCTTTTTAAAATTAACGAAGAGAGTGAGTGATGGAGTGGAATATTACAAGTATTTCAATCAAGAATAAGATTAATATCATAATATACTTGTGTATGGGTTAATATATATATATAAAGTCCTCTTAATACAGTTAACATGTTTTGCAAAATATTAAAGCTTTGGAAAGCGTGTAAATTGTATTAAACTCTCTTTATTAAGAGAAGCAAAGTATATACTGTGATATTAACCATACACTCGATTACAATACTTGTAATACTGGATTATTCCATCACTCTCTTTGTTAATTCCATTTAAAAGCAAATAGACTTAGCTGTACAATTATTTGAAATGAAAACTTTGATAGTATTAGTATAACTTAACGAAATAATTGAAAATAGTTGAAAATAAATAGAGTCCGACCGAAATTTCGGTTTCGGTTTCGGTTTCGGTTACGGCTAGTTTCGGCCAAAAATCAAGATTTCGGCTTAATTTCGGTGTCAGTCGAACTGTCGGCTGACATCGATGCCAGCGCTGCCAGCAGTTGCACCATCTCTTATCTCTTATCCGTTTTCATTCAAACAATTACAAAAGGCTGCAAATAAATATTTATCAGCTTTGCCGACTTCTGTAGCAAGCGAACAACTATTTAGCTCTGCTGGGCAGATTTATGCAGATAGACGCAGTAATTTATTGAAAAAAAATGCCGAGAAACTTTATTTTTGTTACAACATAAAATTATTTAACTTTGATTATTAAGTTTTAATATAATGTTAAATAATAAAACTGTGATGTATAACTTTACTGTTATACTATGCAGTGTATCTAATATAATTTCTATTAAAAAGTTGACTTTTTAAAAGATGTTTTTGTTTTTTGTAAAAAATACATTTATATTGTAATAAAATATAATAAATAATAAAGTATTAATACATTCTTAAATAAAAGCTTATTTAATAACTGATAAAAAGCTTATTCGATAACAGAATTCTTAAATATTAAATATACATTTTTTCAACACTCTCTTAAGTTATATATATAATATTTTATAAATTTTTTCGAAAGTTTTGGTTTTCGGTTTCGGTTTTGGCCGAAATTCAGAGAAGACCGAATATTCGTTTTCGGCCGAAACAAAAAAAGTGGTTTCGGTCGGACTTTAAAAATAAAAATTGATTTAATTGCAAAATAAATGGAGCTATTTTTGTTTGGAGAATGAGATAGATTAACGTTTCCATTTTTTTAATCAATAGTTAATACGAATTCGCGCAACCTATAAAAAAGGCTAAAGAACATGTAATATTATTCTACGCAACACTACAATTTACCAATTCAACTAAAGAAAAAGGTAAAATGTGCTCTGTCCTTGATACATTCTATAGTATAACTTTACAGGGTTGTAGTTACTTGCGGAATAGTTGAAACAATTGTTTATTACTACTCCCTTGTACTGTATATGTTACTTCATTCTGCCAATAAATGCTACTATGTTTGACTAAATAAGTATGTTCCTTTAACACTTCAACAATGCAGTGAGTCACCTTCATAAGTCACTAGCTGATTAAACTTTACTTTCAGTTGCTTTCATACAAAAAACAAGTTGAAAGAATAAAAAAATTTAGTTCAACTAACGGGGTAACTTAGTTGGCTATATACAACCCCGAAATTTAGTTTCAGTTAACTCGATTTTACTTCGTGTTACTAATCTTTTTTTCAGTGTAGGTACGTTTTTTTCTTCTTAACAAATGGAATAATTTTTTTTTAGACTTAAAGCTTTCACGGCCATTGACGTTGCTTCCAATAGAAAGGGCTTCCGGATACATGCTGCGTCCTACGTTACAGCGTTGCACCGATGTTTCGCAAACAGCAATTTACATCATCAGGGCTAGGAGCTCCGATACTGAGATCTCTTGGATTGTAATTGTCCTTATATACCCCTTGTCTTGACAAAAAGCATGTGCAGCTAAAAAAATGTACATCACTTGACATCCATCTCAATTACCACACGTTATATCTACGAGAAACTAACATTAAAGCAACATTGAAGAAAGCTTCAGCATCTACCTCATGTAACAGACGAACAAGTAGTGAAGCATGAAATTTTTATTTTAGTAATTTTTATTTTTGTTTCTTTTGTGGCAGTGATAGCATCAGACGATTACATAGCTAATGCATCAAAGAATAAACGTTCTGTAGTTCGACTTGTGGCAAATAATGATACTGGCATTAAAATTTTAGAGACTATTATAAAACAATCTGATAACAATAAATGGTATAACAGTATCGGATAATAATGAACGGTACGGAACGATATATTCTCGATTAAATAATGTATCGGACTTAAAAGAACAGCGTGCGCGTTACCATGATCGGTGTATGACGCGATTTTATAATTATCGACTGACTAATATTCCAGGACCGACTAATATTCCTATTCCGATATAATGTCTACTACTATGCAATTTATAATTAATTACTTATTGGAAAATGCCGACAAATGGCAATTTTCATTAAGATATATTCTTGAACACCATAAAACAGAAAAAAAACTTGATCTTCGATTTATCTGTAATAAATTGCGCAAACGTTTCGGCAATGACATTATTATTGTTGCTGTGAAGAATGATTATATAATTTCTTTCTTTGACGTCAGAGGTAAAATTCTTTCTGACTGGTATCAAAACCGATTACAAAATGAAGAAGAGGAACGTAGGAGAATTGAAATGTGGCACACATAATTCTTCAAGATATTCGAGGGCATTATTATGATATTAAAAATTATCCTGCTCCAAATTGTTTTTTAAAAGACGTTAATTCCAATGTGCCGCCTAATTTAAAATTATTTCTTGATATTCTCATAAAAAGTAATAAAAAATCTGATGATTGTAAATGGAATAATAGGGTCTCTGCATACATTATTTATATCGCTAATTTTGTTAGGCTTGTCTTCCATGTTACACAGCAAACATGCATCAAGAAACCTTATTAATTCATTAGCTCATATCGGAATTGCTCGTCATACAGTGAAACTTTACTTTTTCAGGCATCAATTGTGCAAAACCCTCAGCCGTATAATCTTAACGATTCTTATCTCCAATTTGTTTTCAACAATGCTGGTCATAATACAAATACCATCGATGGTCAGAATACTTTTCATGCTATGGGCGGTATAATGTGTGTTACACTTTCTTCATCAGTCACATGCAATAAAAAAGTTAAAAAATTAAAAAATATTCCGTCTGCACATAAAATCGGTAAATTTGGTTTCATTAATCTTAAGCAATTTGAGAAACGTAATTCTTTAGGCCTCAATAATATTGTAATAAAAAATTTTAATATCGATAATCAAATTTCGCAAAACTTTGAAATAACTTATACTGATTTTTTATGGTTTTATGGAAAACACGCGAAACTAGGAAGAATGACTGATTGGAATGGTTGGATGGAGCAAAAATGCGCGAATATGCTTTATCTAAAATTATTCCTTTACCATTTGTTAATGCACCGCCTAATAATTATAATACGATTTTGACAGTATTGATTGAAGCCGATCGAAGGTGTAAAGATAATAATCAACGGTATACATTTGTTACATTTGATCAGCCACTTTATCTAAAAGTTCGAAAAATTATAGCTTGTTCAAATGAAACTAAAAATGAGTACAATTTAAATTCAGTAATTGTCAAACTTTGTGATTTTCATGCATTAATGTCATTTCTTGGCTTGATTAGTTTTATTATGGAAGGGAGGGGATTAAAAGAAGCTCTTTCTGAAATATACGCCGAGAACGCAGCTGAAAAAATTTTATCTACGCGTTTTCAAGAGCAGTTAGAGGTCATATTCTCGTTCAAAATGCTTTAGCAGATATCATTTTATCTTCTCTAAATCTTTCTGAAATTGAATTAAAGATATTAAATGAACTGTTAAGTAAAATGGATCAGACTGATTTTGGAACTCTTATTGAAAACGATGATTTTCAACAGATTAAAAGTAAGTTTATATTGCAATTACAATTACTTAAAAATAATGGACCAACGGTTCTCTTATGGATTAAATATTTTATAATGATGGAAATTGTGAAATAATTTATACAAGTAGAAAAAACGGGAATTTGGCCGCTACATCTGAAATGTATGCAACAAATGTTGCTATTTTTTCATGTAAGCGGACACAATTTATATGTGAAATCAAACCATTTATATTTACAAGATATGCTTGAACTTGAAAATGTAATGGATATTTTTGAATTTGATAAATTTTGTTGTTTATAATTAAAGGTCATTTTATAATTAAACGCACAGATAAATATCGGACAGGTATTTGGTCAGATATGACTATCGAGCAAATGCTTATGAAATCAATGAAAATCAGCGGTAGTTTAACACATAGTCGCGGAATAACAGACAGCGTACTATACAAATGGATTTTATGTATGATTGTATTGGTAGAAATTTCAAATATAATGGAAAATTTTTGTAATGTATCGTATTCGACTTCTGAGTAGCATATCGATACAAGTATGTCGAGAATATCTAGAGACATTGCAGATTCAAAAAAATTGTTAGAATTTTTTAAAGTTCATGATCCATTTTCTGTAACAACTAATATTATTTCTACAAGCACTGGCGTTGTTGGCGGCAATATAAATTGTCATAAAGCACTAGAAATCGGCATTTCTTTTCTAAATAAAATTGTTGGTAAAAATTTCGACACAGTTAAATTCAAAAACAAAAATAAAGTACTATCTTTAAAAGCGGTCTATTCATCAATTAAAATAAATAACGAAATTGTGGCAATTAATCGAACTTTAATTTTTCAACGAATTTCATTGAACATTGAAACGTAAAAAGATATAAATAAATTTTTAAAATACGAGCTTGTACCTTATCCTCTTTCACTTTTTGACGATGCAGATATGCGAAAAACCAGAAAATCTGTTTTTTATGATAATTTTAAAAGTATTTCACAGCTACCTTTTCTTAATGTTATTTGTGTTGTTGACGGCGGATTTCTCCTCCACAGAGTAATCTGGCAAATAAATAGCACTATTGATATTATCTTAAAGCAATATGTTACCTATGTATTAGGAGGTTGCATTGAAACCCGCTGTTCGATTGTAGGTATATCTAGATGTTTATACTTTAGTACGGATGTCACTTATGTCACTTTGAAAAGTGACCCTCTGCCACTAATTTCCAGTCAAAAGGCGCCATATTTAATTTAAACAGTGCCTCGAATGAGCAAGTTAAAAATTTGATTTTTTACCGCGACAATTTGTTTTTCCGATGTGTACTTTTACACTACTTCGATTTGAAAAAAACTGCAGCTGAAACTCATCGATTGCTTACACAAACTTATGGTGAGTTTGCACCATGCGAAACTATGTATAGAGATTGGTTTCGACGATTCAAGAGTGGCGATTATGATCCTTATGACAAGCAACGACCAGGTCAATCAAAAAAATTTGAAAATTCTGAATTGCAAAATTTGCTGGATGAAAACTCTTCTCAAACGTTTAAAGAATTAGCTAAACAGCTCAATGTTGACAAACCAACAGTATCCCGACGTTTACATGCCATGAGGAAAATATACAAAGAAGGAAAATGACTGCCACGAACTGAGCGAGAACGCCATTGCAAATCGACTAAACCTCACCATTTCTTTGCTTGCGAGGCACAGAAAAAAAAGTTTCTTGTGGCGTATTGTAACGGGGGATGAAAAATGGATATATTTTAACAACCCTAAACACAAAAAATCATGGGTTGATCCTGGCCAACCATCAATGTCGACGCCAAAACGGAATATTCATAGTCACAAAGCCATGCTGTGCATCTGGTGGGATATAGAGGGTGTAATGCTGTATGAGCTTTTGAAACCCAATCAAACAATTACTACCGAACGTTACCAACAACAACTGGAGCATTTGTATAATAATTTAATGGAAAAAAGGCCGTCAGTAGCATCAAATCGCCGAAAGGTAATTTTGCTTCACAACAACGCTCGATCCCACGTTGCATTGGCGGTGAAAGAAACACTGATGGAACTGGGGAGGTCCTCCCTCACCCAGCGTATTCTCTGGACCTTGCCCCAAGTGATTATCATTTGTTCCGGTCAATGCAACACGCCTTAGAAGATACACACTTCCGTAATTACGAGGAAGTTCAAAAATAGGTAGATGAGGATAGCGTCAAAAGACAGGGCATTCCCATACACAAAGCTCCGATTAAGCTCCCAGGGAGTTCATTTTGCTGAGCTCCCGAGGAGCTTACAAAATTCGACAAAACAAGCTCCCAGGGAGTTCGTTTTGCTAAGTTTCCGAAAACCTTACAAAATTTGACAAAACAAGCTCCCAGGGAGTTCATTTTGCTAAGCTCCCGAGAAGCTTACAAAATTCGACAAATCAAGCTCCCAGGGAGTTCATTTTGCTGAGCTCCCGGGGAGCTTACAAAATTCGACAAAACAAGCTCTCAGGGACTTCATTTTGCTGAGCTCCCGAAGAGCTTACAAAATTCGACAAAACAAGCTCCCAGGGAGTTCATTTTGCTGAACTCCCGAGAAGTTTACAAAATTCGACAAAACAAGCTCTCAGGGAGTTCATTTTGCTGAGCTCCCGAAGAGCTTACAAAATTCGACAAAACAAGCTCCCAGGAAGTTCATTTTGCTGAACTCCCGAGAAGTTTACAAAATTCGACAAAAGAAGCTCCCAGGGATTGAACATATCGGGGAAATTAATGTACTGCATGTATAGTTATATAGCCGCAAGTAGTTTGCAAGATTGCCACTAAGCGAAGGCACGGCGCTCCTCCTTCTCGTGAGAAAATTTACTCCAAAAGGCTTATAAAAGAAAACCATCACTCACGGCTTACCTAGCAGTTAGTACTTCACTAGCAGCAAAGTGTAATATATATTGTTTTTGTTACACGAAGAGAGTTCGTGGGCTTTCGCAACTCAGAGAGAGCTTCCGAAAATTGGGAAAATATAAAAATAAAATTTTTTCCGGCAGCTCCTATGTTTGCTTTTGAGAACTCCCTGAGAGCTTTATTTAAGCTCGCAGGGAATTCAGAAATAATGTTTTAAGAACTCCCTGCGAGCTTTAAAATAATTCCCGTGAAGCTTCTTAAAACAATTTCTGAAATCCTTGCAAGCTTAGATGAAGCTCTCAGGAAGTTTGTATAAAAGCTTCCCGGGAATTACTTTGAAGCTCGCAGGGAGCTCTGAAAACATGATTTATAAACTGCCTGCGAGCTCAAATGAAGCTCTCAAGGAGCTCTCAAAAGCGGACATAGCAGCTCCGTGTGAATTTTTTGGAAGCTTAAATGAAGCTTATGAAAAATTTTGTGAGCTCCTCGGGAGCTCCCCGGGAGCTCTCCGTGCTGTATGGGTTCTTTCGACGTGGGATTCAGCTTTTGCCAGATAGGTGGGAAAAAGTAGTAACATCCGAGGGAAAATACTTTGATTAGTGTAAGCTAACAACTTTTTACAAAATAAATGATTAAAAAGCGAAAAAAAACAGTAGGTTTCAATGCAACCACAGGAAAGTGTAATATTGTCTTCGATGGATATCCAGATAATGGTTCTACGTACTATACAAAATCAGCTGAATGCTTACGCCGTCAAAATACAAACTTAGGCCGCGAAATTAATTTTTACAGAAATACGAAAATAACATTTCCGCAAGAAAATTTTTTATTTAATGATAAAAATAAGAAACGCTTAATTGTTCTATTGTACAAAAAATTAAATAAAGCGGGTTGTACAACAAAAATAGCAAAAGAAGATGCCGACTTCTTGATTAACGAGAGGTATGATAAATTTCTTATGCCCATTGGAATATGGTATAACAACGCATTTACTTTTAATGGTATCCAATAAGCAACCTGTAATATTATCAGTTTTTTTCGCAATAAAACTAAAATTTATAGAAAATATCCGATTATTTTGGCATACTTCTTCCGGTAAAATACAATATTCTTTGCATAATAATAAATTAATTAACATAGGGGCGCATAAGTAAATCGTAACGGCACCATTAACACGCTATATACAGTTAATGTAAATGTATGCCAGAATAAACTTGAACTAATTCGTTAATTTCGCATTTTTATTCATTTCGCCTGACATTCCAAATATCCGCAGAGGTTCGAAGTTATGAAGAGCAACAGCAAAAACCCCACAAGATTATCACTAAACATGAAATCTGCTAAAAGTAAAAAAAAAAACATTTGAGAATTTGTAGATTTAAGTTATGCCTTTAGTTCATTTTTATTTTAGCTTATTTTCATCATCCATTGTCGAATACTTACGTATTTTGGCCACCGCACAAGAAATAAATCCCATAAATACATTTTTAGTGGTAAAAAAGGTTGCTCTTTTCGTTTCTGACACTAGTTTTAACACACAAACCCAGGAAAAATCAATATGGTGGCTTCA
Organism: Monomorium pharaonis; assembly: GCF_013373865.1. NCBI lineage: Eukaryota > Metazoa > Arthropoda > Insecta > Hymenoptera > Formicidae > Monomorium > Monomorium pharaonis. The sequence continues at coordinate 11,744,526 of NC_050475.1, read as the reverse complement.
ATGGAAGTAAAAGTGAATCGACTGTTTTCTCAATATTGTAATCGCAGTTCTTGTTGGCAGAATTTTTTTTGTCTAAAAACCGTAAATAAATTTATTAATTTCTATTGTGTTTTATATGATAATCAGTTTACATTTTAAATCAGATTTCTCTCCCGACCCCCATTTAAAGTAGATTTGCATGTCCAAATTAGAGGGTGGAGGTTGAAGTATTGAAAAGAATAATGAAATTGTTCCGTTTTTATTTTTTAGATTTTCGAAGATGCTCGTTTCGGATTTCAATTTGAATTTCATTTTCATCATTTGTTTGGGAGTGGAATTACAAAAGTATTAGAGGTGGAGGTGAAGAGGGGTGACAATGTGAAAATGTGAAAAATATTTTATGACGTCATCCTATAGCTTTTGCGGAGTTCAGACTTTTTATGGAATTTTGGTTGTACCTCTTTGGCTGTATAAAGAAAAATTCTGTCAACAAGAATTACGATTGCAATATCGAAAGAACTTTCCCCCCCTTGTGCGTTAAAACTAATGTCAGAAATGGAAAGAGGAACCTTTTTTACCATTAGAAATGTAATTACGGGATTTCCTTCTCGTGAGGTGCGGCCAAAATACGCAAGTGTCCAGCGATGGACGATCAGGCGAAAATGGGTTGAGTTACATATTAACACGAACAACTTGCAAGGCTCATTAGTCTTTATTTAATTTTTGTTTTGATTTTAAATTCTTTGAGCTTAAAAATTATTTTTCTTGTTAATTTTATACAAAAAGTTCATTTTTTAACCAGGGACTTGGACCTTTATAGTTCGGTTTCAGTTACGGTTTAAAATATTTGAAAACTGTACGGGTTTAATTTCAGTGTAACGGGTTCTAATTTCTTGACAAATAAAGAAAACCAAAAACCGTTTAAATTACGATTTTTTTGCTTCCGATTTCGGCTCCTAATTTTCCGGTTTTTAATAAATAATAATAGTAATTAATAGTATTTAATAATATTTAATAACAATTTAATTAATTGAATGTGTAGAAAAAACAAAGGCTGAGTTGAATTGTCCCCATAAAATCATTGCACTACAAGAAAAGAAAAAAAAGGACCGAGAACCGATTGGTATCGGTTTCAATCGATCCAGGTCTCTGTTTTTAACATACAGAGAGATGATAGATAAACTTTGACAAACAATTTTCGATCTATTTCTGGATAATTAAAATATAAAAAATATACAATATACTATTTATTTACAAACATTTTTCGAAACTAAAAGATACAATATAAGAACAATACAATACAGAACATTAAAAAATGAATTGTATAGAATTTAAATTAAAAAATCATAAAATACATATTTATATTTTAAGTTAAGTGAAAATAAATTGCAATTTATTAATATTTTTTACATCTGTGAAATAAAAACAAAATAGTTAAATGTATGTTTATGAGATATATAAAATTGTTCACAATTAATAAAATAAATTCAAATCAATACTGATTGTAATTAATATTAATTGGGAAAAACTTGGCGGTATTTTTTCTTACCTGTAATCTAAACGTAGTTTCAAAAGGTTGATTAGTCTGGTTTGTTTTACGTGGCACACATATTTCTTGCTTGGGAAGTAATTTAACCTAGAACATATACAAAAACGCAGAAACAGCTTCAATTGGTTGCAAATTTTGTCAATGATTAGTAATAAAAATAGTTAACTTTTCTGTACAAAAAAATAGTTTCAAGTTTTGAAAATAAATATTTCTGTTAATTTGAAAATAAAATAAAGAAATATCAAATACTAAATAGACTTGTTTCCACAAAAAGTATACATACATTTGAATAAAAGTACACCACAAAAAAATATTAACTAAAATTTAGTTTATGCAGAGTTTAAATATTTATATATTAAAATGTTTACATATTCTAATTTAATATTTATTATTTAATGTATTAAATAAATATTAACATATTATATTAAACATTTAAACTTAGTTTTTAAAATTATTAAATTTAATATTTAAATATTTATATACTTGAAGAAATTTAATAAAGTTAAAAAATTTAGTCAACAATTTTTTTTAATGCATAATAAAAAAATATTGAGAAAATAATTATGCCAAACACTCGATATGTGAATGATAGAATTTACAGAAATTATGATAAATTAATATTTGTAATTCCTGGAAAAAGTATAGAAATCAGTGCCGAGGAGGAGAATAAAGATGCGAAAGAGTTAATGTAACACATAAGGAATGAGCGTTAAAGAATCGTTGTTAGAAAGCGTGTTCTCATACAGAAATTTATGTGGCACGCGCGAGAAAATTGTTAGGATCTTTTAACGGCGCTCACTATCGTTTGGATGAAAAAATCGACAAGCGGCATATTTTCTTTGACTTGTATAAATCTGTAACCTTACGGGATCGTATATCATACATAATTATTTTGGAAAAAATAATAAAATCTAAACATATAAAGAAAGAATACAAAATCTTTAAAGAATCTTTTACAAATGTACCTTTACATGAGGTTTTTGTTACTACCTTTTAATTTATTTAAAACTGTGTGAAATCAATTATTTTCAGTATTCATGCAAAGCACAAGATTGGATTTACAATGCTTAATTTGTAAATAGCCTACAGTACAGAATCAAGAGACACGGTAGTGGCTCGCGCCGAGTGAAAACGCAGCGCAAGACCGACCGTGTTCTTTACGCGAGTACGCGACAAGCAAGCACCCGAGATTATCGGATCTCAGAAACGGCTAAATCGATTGAGTTCTAACTAAGCTCAATCAAAAGCTTGAGGTCGATTTGTATAAGAAAACTGCTTTTATTTTTCTTCTACGTATTTTACGAGAGGAGATAACACGACGCAAAGTCGAAATGTCAAAATTTTCATGTAAAATATGTTGTCGTCAACCTTGTAGGCATGTAAAGGGCGAGAGAGACAAGAGGAGGAAATGTCCCGTTCGTTGTAACATGTAAAACATCTCGAGAACAGTTGGAGATACGAACTTGAGATAAGCACTAGTATTATCAGATGTCTTCGAATTAATTAATTAATTAATCCAAAGACGTCTGATAATACTAGTGCTTATTCCAAGTTCGTATTTCTAATCGTTCTCGAGATATACATGATACAAGGGTTAATTAATTAATTAATTATTTATTTAATTAACTAATTCAAAGACATCTGATAATACTAGTGCTTATCCCAAGTTAATTAATTAAAATTTAATTAATTAATTAAATAATTAATTAAATTTTAAAACATGCAAATCTCGAAAACGGTTGGAGATACGAACTTGGCATAAGCACTAGTATCATCAAAAAACTTCAGAGAGTCAATGCAGAGTCATCACAACATTTCTACAAGTAAATGTAATAAATATATTGGGTTGGCAAAAAAGTAATTTCGATTTTCTCTTATAAATAGTCTTATGTTTGCGGTGACGTTCTTTTATTACCGTTCTGATTATTTTCTTTTGTCGAATGACACCGCAAACATAAGACTATCTGTATGAGAAAACTGAAATTACTTTCTTGCCAACCCAATAGATTAATATTCATTACATTTACTTGCAAAAATGTTGTGATGACTCTGAATCTAAATAACTTACATTAAATATAAACTTTGAATAAAAATTAATTCGATTTTGAATTGCCTGTACTGGGTTTTTTTCTATTTTGATGTTGATGATGAGACGGATAGATAAAATGCTTTGTGCTGTGGAAATATCCAATTAGTGTTATTGATGTTGTGAAAGAACTTATCTTGTATTCAGTACCTATGATATTGTTTATACAGGGTGTTACAAAAGCATTGGATTTGCTTAGCACCATGCGATAGAGAATGAAAATCTAAGAAGAAATGTCTAATACTATTTTTCGATGCGGTAAATAGTTTCGCCCTAATTCATCATTGTAATAAGTCAACAAGCGCGGGGATACAAAAGAAAGTCAGTGACGGAGAATGCGTGAAGTTAACTCTTTGTTATTAAAAATTAAAAAATGCTTCTAATGCTAATAATTATCGATAAAATTCTTTGGAAGGCTACCAAAATTTTCAATAGAACTGTCGGTTACCGAGCAGTATTTCCATTTTGACGGGACTTAGAAAATTTTCGAATTTGTATCTTTAACTAAAGAAATTTCTTATTTCGCAGCTTACAGCTTCGAGTGCTAATAATTATCGATAGAATTCTTCAGGTGGCTACCAAAACTGTCGATTACCGAAAAAAATTTTACCGCTATAGGACTTACAAAGATTTGTCTATCAGGCAAAGTAAGAAAAAATTCATTAGTAATTAAATTTATTTATTATAAAACGATAAAACATTATAACAATAAGTGCTTCTTATAACAAGTGCTCAAAGTGTCCACCATTAGCTTCCAAACACTCATTAGTGTTTATTTATTGTTTAATTATTTATAATTATTATATTGAACATTTACTTAATATTTTGTTGATTTTGCTGTACTTTGAATAACTAAAATTAAAAATAATTTTAAATGAAAATTAGTTTTAGAAATACAATTTTAAAAATACACACATAAATTGTGTATTTTTTAATCCAAATACTACATTGTACAGGTTTTTAACAATGTACATTGCTATAAATAAAACTGAATTTGACATTCGAAATATCCAAAGAAAAATGTGTATCAAATATTGCATTGTTTAAACATGTTGTAGTTAGTTAATCATAGTTTTATGGATTTAAGATGCCTAACACTGCGAAATATGTGATACCCGCACAGAATTACCTTTCTTTAAAAAAAGGTAAAAAAAGGGCGCCAAGTGTACGTGCGTGTGTGCGTGCGTGTATGCTTTTAAGGAAAATTCTATTATTTCACGTAATAACATTATACAAAATAATCTTAATTTGGCACTACAAATGTATGAAATTTTAATAAAATTATGTTTTCCCCAAAAAGAACAAAAAATATTTTTTCTCTACAAAAGTAATGATATGAAGAAAAAGTGCCAGCTATGAAATTGGACGTTTATACGAACTAGAACGTCTACATTAGCAAATATTTATTTGTACAAATATTATAAATAAATATTTTAATACAAATAAATATTTTACTACAAAAACTTGGCGTCGCTAAATCGAAAAATTAGCTTTAATACAAAATCGCTTTCTTACAATTTAACTTACATATTAAAATAACAAGTTAAAATTAAAATTTTTTGTAATCGAAATCGTAATGGCGTTATATACGTATACGTATATAATTATACACATACGTGTGTGTGCGTGCGTGCGTGCGTGCGTGCGTGCGTGCGTGCGTGCGTGCGTGCGTGCGTGCGTGCGTGCGTGCGTGCGTGCGTGCGTGCGTGCGTGCGTGCGTGCGTGCGTGCGTGCGTGCGTGCGTGCGTGCGTGCGTATATGTGTGTGTGTGTGTGTGTGTGTGTGTGTGTGTGTGTGTGTGTGTGTGTGTGTGTGTGTGTGTGTGTGTGTGTGTGTGTGTGTGTGTGTGTGTGTGTGTGTGTGTGTGTGTGTGTGTGTGTGTGTGTGAGAGAGAGAGAGAGAGAGAGAGAGAGAGAGAGAGAACGTATGCACGCATAAGATCTAGAGATTGAGATATTAAAAATCGCTTCCTGATAAACGAAGTTGTATACTATATACTAAACACACACACACACACACACACACACACACAAATTCAGATGGACGCACAAAAGAAAAAAGAGAGCTAATAAATTATTCGGTTTAGCGACGCTAAGTTTTTGTAGTAAAATATTTATTTATATTCAAATAATATCGATTGTAGTAAAATATTTATTTGTAATATTTGTACAAATAAATGTTTGTTAATGTAGACATTCTAGTTTGTATAAACGTCCAATTTCATAGTTGGCGCTTTTTCTTCATATCATTACTTTTAGTAGAGAAAATATATTTTTTGTTCTTTTTGGGGAAAACATAATTTTATTAAAATTTCATACATTTGTAATGCCAAATTAAAATTATTTTGTATAATATTATTACGTGAAATAATAGCATTTTCCTTAAAAGTATATAATGCACGCAGGCACGCACATACACTTGGCGCCCTTTTTTTACCTTATTTTAAAGAAAGGTAATTCTGTGCGGGTTTGCATCTACCGCGATTACTTTCAAATACTAGCCAGTACCCTACACCATTATACGTTACAAAATATAATAATCTATTGCGAGGTCAAATAATGCTTTCATTAAAAATATTCAAATTTGGTTGACCACGCTTTTGTTTTTAAAAGAAATGGATAAGCCTCCGATAAGCATTGGGAATTCTTTTAATGCAAATAATTTTTTACTTGAAACAGAATCTGTTTTATATAAAACTTACAATACATAAGTTTTTTTTTATATTTTTATGATTTTTTACAATTTTTTATATTTTTATATTTTTTAGTAACTTTTTTAGTAATAAATATCCTAGTTATTTAATTTTTAATTAAGAATATAAAGTTGAAACAAAAATTTTATTTGGCTATTATTTTGATTTTAATCAATAAAATTTTCTAATGTTTTTTGAAGAAGTATAAATTTTTTTTCGAGTACATGATAACAACTTCTTTAAAATTTATAATGACAGTTTATGATGTTTAAAACTATCATCAAAAAATATTTTTATTAAAAATAATCGTTATTTATAAAAAAAATTAATTTAGTAATTGTTTCTTTAAACATTAGAACTGATATTTTTTTGTACACATGTATGTACACGTACACACATACTTTTTGTTAGAAAATTTTATTTTTATTAAAAAAGTAAGGAACTATCATAACTCAAAGGGAAAAGTTAGGATTACGCGTCGTTCGTGCGTAGACATTGCCGCTTGTTGTAACAACTGCCCCCGCGCGCCTAACAATCTCAAGGCTCAAGCGTTGGGGAGAGGGGGCGGCCGGGCGCTCGGCGCGTTTGCATTTGCCGGTAGGCCGGGCTAATACAGCAAATTTTACAAGTCAATAACTCGTTAACTATGCAAAAATTGCAAAACGGTAAGGATTTTTCTGTTCAGTTTAATGCGCTCTACCTGCTTATAAAGATTACATAAATCTTCACAAAACACCTTTATAGATGATTATCTTCTTATTTTCACATCCTTTAGCCGTCAAAATATGTTGCCGTTGCCCAACTTTCACCGCGAAGAGGTAAATGTGAATTAAAGAGCCTTTTTGTTTTTTTTGTTATTTTTTTATTCGAAGAATTATTTCCAATTTTAATTTCTTTGTATTTTTAATTTTTTAAAAACGATTTTTGTTTGATTCCAATATGTTATAAAATTTATAAGCATTCCTGTATAAGCCATAAAATTTCTCAAAACAAAGTTAAAAAAAAGACAAAAAACAAAAAAAACAAAAAAAACAAAAAAACAACACTCTAATTCACATTTACTTTCTCGCAGTGAGAGTCGGGCAACGGCAACATATTTTGACGGCTAAAGAATGTGAAAATAAGAAGATAATCATATACAATATATATACAATATATGTGTTCGAGACTAGAACAGTTTCATTAGAATTTTAACTTTTTTTTGCTGTTTTATCGAGTATTGCTGTTTTATGCGAGTAGTGAGAGCTGCTGACAGCCATCGTGCTCATTGTAGTTCATTCATTCGATGCACCTAGTCGCACGGCGCTATTCGAAATCAGTTCCCTTGCTGCCCCTTTTTTCCTCCGCGATCACGATTGTCCTAAGACGAAAAAGCATAATCAGTCTCTTGCAGCGCGGCACCGACATTGGATCGTCCCGCAGATCTCTCGCGTCATCCACCGATCCTAGCTGCGGGGATACACTTCTGTTCCATCCCTAATTCGGCAACTTATGTCAATTCTTAAGTTCGCGTATTCGTGTGAATGTGTGAGTGCATCACGTCAATGCGCGGGTGCCCGTATCTTTCCCGCGAACGTCCTCTGCCTCGTGCACAAGATCTCCGTCGGATCGCGCGCAAGATTTCCGGATTTGCTAATATCGGGACGTGTCAAGATCTCCGTAAGATTGTGAAAAATACGGTTCGCCCCTCGCTCCAAACGTCCGTTTTTAAATAAATTAATGAAGTGTGAGTGACACCATCACCTCCTTTTTCTTCCTATCTCCTAGTAGTGGTGAATTGTTTTACTAAATGGCCAGAAGCTATTCCCTTAAAGAATAAAAGAGCTAGTACCATTGCAAGATCACTTGTGGATCAAGTTTTTTCTCGACACGGAATTCCTTTGGAGCTTCACACGGATCAGGGAAGGAATTTTGAATGTAGTCTTTTCAAGGAGATGTCTTTGCTTCTAGGAATGAAGAAGACGCGTACGACTCCTCTTCATCCACAGTCTGATGGACAAGTCGAGCGTCAACATCGCACAATTCTTGATTATTTGGCGAAATTCATTTCTGAAAACCAGAAGGATTGGGATCGTTGAATTTCACTTTATCTTTTGGCTTTTCGTTCGTCAAAGCAGGAAGCAACTGGAGCTTCTCCTGCGGAAATGTATTTGGGACAAGACTTACGTTTGCCTCTGGATCTTCTTAGAGGCAACCCTCCTTCTTCCAAGAAAGAAGAGAGGATTGATTTCATTTTCAGATTGAGGCAGAGATTAGATTTGATGCATCGTTTCGCTCGAGAGCGTCTTTCAATTAGCTCCAAAAATGCTAAGTTTTGGTATGACCAACGGACTAGACAAGTAAATTTCGAACCAGGGCAGAAAGTATGGTTCTTCGATCCTCGACGGGTTCCTGGAAGAGCTCCTAAGTTGCAGAGTTCTTGGGACGGTCCGTGGAAGATAGTCAAGAAATTGAATGATGTATTGTATTGTATTCGGAGATTTCATAGAAATAAAGTCGTTCATGCAAACCGTTTGGCTCCTTTCATGGAGAGGGAGTGAAGCCGATGCGAGTTCAAACCGAACCGATACGAATCCGAGCCCGAATACGAAATGGGGGGTTTATTCTAATTTTAACACCGTTTTGAAGTTAATTTTAGTTCATGTTTTTGTGTTTTTGTTCTGTTTGTTTTCTTGTGTGTTTCAGTTGCTCTTCGGAGAGCAGTTTCTTTATAAAAGAAGGGCGGATGGAGAGGGATCTCTTTCGGAAAGAGGTCGCTACTTGTAGGGAAGAAGACTGTCTCATCCACGGTTTTTGACCGTGGTTTTCCCGTGGAACTTAGGGCAAATGCCGAGGCAGAGGACGGAAAGCTTTTTAAAGCGTTGGGTCCACGGAGATAAATTCCCCCCCGATCCTGAAAAGAGAAGAAAGAAGTGCACAAGATCCGACGTCGAGGGACAGTGTCGCAAGGGGAGTGGAGCACGGGGACGCAGAAGGATTCGGGAGATCCTGCGTGAGAGCTGGATGAGCTCGGCGTGAGAGGATGCCCGTGGTAGTCCTTGCAGGGGGCGAAGAACTTCGGTGGACGTGGCTCGGGAACCCGTTGCAGCAGCTCGGGAAGAGCAGGAAATCGTCCGGGTACCGAGGGAGTCTTCTGCGGAAAGCGCTAAAACTGTTCCCCTGATTGTCGGGACGACAATCTAGAAGAAGGGGGGCAGTGTTGCGTGCGTCGCCCGGTATACTCCGCGACCGCGACTCAGCTGTTCGAAGACGGATCAATACTATTGATTTCCTGGACCGAGCGCTTGACGACGCGTATAAACAACGAGTCGAATCTCGGTCTCGAGCCTTGTCGGACGCGTTAATAAAGCTGCTTGGTTTTACAGTTATAAAAGTGTCTTTCATTTCCGCGGCGCGCACGCTACAATAGTAATCACGTGTTCAGTCACAAGCTTCTGTCTCTTTGAAAGAAAAATATGTGCTCAAATATTGTTTCATCGTTTAATAACATTGTAATTTATATCAAAGAAAATTAAATTCTTTTAAAAAATATTTTATTTAAAACAAACAATTATTTTGTTTAAAAGTCTAAACAATTGTGATTGTTAGTTCAAACATCAGTTTTATTGGCGTACACCAATGATCAAATTTGTTTGACTTAAAGAAAATTTATTAAATCCAGAAAAACTTTTTTCTCTGCGTACTGATCTACAGTTTTCGTAACGTATACTACAGACGTTTGGTACTGACAGCAATTTTGAAACACAGCCTTAGATGTAATCTAAAAACCTATGTTTCGTCATAAAAATAACAATAAAATGCCGTCAAATATATGACACTAGCTTCTTAAAAATGACGTCAATAATATGAAAATAATAACGTATTTTTGACGTCAATATATGACGTCGTTAAGATAAGACAAATGTCGCATCTGCTTTGTCATAAAAAAGATCAAAAATATCGTCAATTATACGACACCTTGCTACCTGGAGCCGACCTTCGTCTTCGTTCTCGTGTGCAAGTGCCGAGTCTTAAGCCTTCGGCACAGGATACGATTTTTCATGCGAGATTGCATACGAGGCGTCATACTACGTATCCTCATTGGCTTACAATTGGTGACATAATCATCCGAGCCAATCAGGACGCGCATTAAGATGCCTCGTATGCGATCTAGCATGAAAAATCGTATCGTGTGTCGAACGCTTTACACTTAGACATCGTCAGATTCGACTTCAATTTGCGTACAATCACATAAATTGGACGAGTGAGTCTCAGATGCGCACAGTAATAAACGTACACAGCGGGCTGAGTGAAACGGACACAGTGCGAAATGGACACAGACCAAAGGCGCACAGATCAAACAGACACAGACCAAATGCGCACAGACCAAACGGACACAATAACAAACGGACACAGTAATAAACGGACACAGTAACAAACGGACACAGTAACAAACGGACACAGACCAAATACGCACGGACCAAATACGCACAGTGCGAAACGGACATAGTCACAAACCCATGTGGTGCAGAGAATGCTTTGCACGCACACACACAAACACACACACACACACGCGCGCGCGCAAGGGAGGGTGCAAGGGAGGCCTTTGTCCCCCTCCCGCACCCACCCCGTCGGTAGGGGTGCCCTGAAAAGTCGCAACCCATGTGATAAATTCGTGCACATTTGGTCCGTGCGCATTTGGTCTGTGTCCGTTTGTTACTGTGTCTGTTTGTTATTGTGTGCGTTTATTACTGTGTCCGTTTGTTACCGTGTCCGTTTGTTACTGTGTCCGTTTGTTACTGTGTCCGTTCATTACTGTGTACGTTTGTTACTGTGTCCGTTTGGTCTGTGCGCATTTGGTCCGTGCGCATTTGGTCTGTGTCCGTTTGTTACTATGTCCGTTTGTTACTGTGTCCGTTTGTTACTGTGTCCGTTCATTACTGTGTACGTTTGTTACTGTGTCCGTTTGGTCTGTGCGCATTTGGTCCGTGCGCATTTGGTCTGTGTCCGTTTGTTACTATGTCCGTTTGTTACTGTGTCCGTTTGTTACCGTGTCCGTTTATTACTGTGTCTGTTTGTTATTGTGTGCGTTTATTACTGTGTCCGTTTGTTACCGTGTCCGTTTGTTACTGTGTCCGTTTGTTACTGTGTCCGTTCATTACTGTGTACGTTTGTTACTGTGTCCGTTTGGTCTGTGCGCATTTGGTCCGTGCGCATTTGGTCTGTGTCCGTTTGTTACTATGTCCGTTTGTTACTGTGTCCGTTTGTTACTGTGTCCGTTCATTACTGTGTACGTTTGTTACTGTGTCCGTTTGGTCTGTGCGCATTTGGTCCGTGCGCATTTGGTCTGTGTCCGTTTGTTACTATGTCCGTTTGTTACTGTGTCCGTTTGTTACCGTGTCCGTTTATTACTGTGTCCGTTTGTTACTGTGTGCGTTTATTACTGTGTCCGTTTGTTACCGTGTCCGTTTGTTACTGTGTCCGTTTGTTACTGTGTCCGTTCATTACTGTGTACGTTTGTTACTGTGTCCGTTTGGTCTGTGCGCATTTGGTCCGTGCGCATTTGGTCTGTGTCCGTTTGTTACTATGTCCGTTTGTTACTGTGTCCGTTTGTTACCGTGTCCGTTTATTACTGTGTCCGTTTGTTACTGTGTCCGTTTGTTACTGTGTCCGTTCATTACTGTGTACGTTTGTTACTGTGTCCGTTTGGTCTGTGCGTATTTGGTCCGTGCGCATTTGGTCTGTGTGCATTTAGTCTGTGCGCATTTGGTCTGTGTCGGTTTCGCACTGTGTCCGTTTAGTTTGTGTCCGTTTGTTACTGTATCCGTTTCACTCAGCCTGCTGTGTCCGTTTATTACTGTGCGTGTTTAGGACGCTCCCAATTGGGCGACGAGAAAATGGAAAAATGTGAACTTTTCTGATGAATCGCGTTTCTGTCTTTACAGTAATGATACTCGTACACTTAGCGTTGAGGAAATAAACACTATAGTCGGCACTGCGTTGTGCCAGTACGAACCCATAACGGGTGACCTCCTTTTGAACACCTAACGATTGGACACAGGTCGATTGGACACGCGCAATTGGACACGCACAATTGGACACGGCACAATTGGACACGGCACTATTGGACACCGCACGATTGGACACCACACGATTGGATACCGCATTATTGGACACCGCACAGTCTTCTAGTAAAAAACAATAATATATCATATGACAGATTATCTAACCTTAGAAACATCTAGCAGAAAAAAGCTTCGCTTTGCCAGAAAAAAAAGTGAATTTCAAACGTTTATATACATATTTTTACAAGCATCTCGTTTTGCGTGGAAAGTTGCAAACCTATGTGGTGCAGAGAATGCTTTGCGCTCGCGCGCGCGCAACACACACACACACACAGGAGGGAATGCAAGGGGAGGGCCTCCGGCTTCCTCTCCCGCACCCACCCCGTGCAAGTCACTAACACATGTAAATTGTATTGGAAATCTGCAAACACATGTAAATGTGTGTGTGTGTGTGTGTGTGTGTGTCCCTAATCGTGCGGTGTCAAATCGTGCCGTGTCCAATCGTGCGTGTCCAATCGAACCGTGTCCAAACGGGATACTCCCACCCATAACGGTGATTCTGAGATGGTGTGAGGGTTTATTTCAAAGACAGAACGAACTGAATTAGTGATTCTGCCACCTCCTACAATCACAAGTGTTTGATACATGAATGAAATTCTTTGACCTTACATATGCCTCTACGTTTATCGCATCCAAATTTTGTGTTTGTGCAGGACAACGCTCATCTTCATACCGCAAATGTAACTAGATGGTTTCTTGAGCGACAAAATATTACATTGCTGGATCCTGCCAATAGTCCAGACTTAAATCCAATTGAACACGTTTGAAACAAGATGAAACGACATTTAAGAAGTCGCGAGGAATAGCTAAGAAATTTATATAAGTTGAGAGAAACGCTTAGACAAATTTGGCATGAAATTTCGCAAGACTTTATTAAGAGCTGCATAAACATGCGAGAACGTTTACAAGCAGTAATTGATCAGAGAGGAGGTAACACACAATATCGAAAACGCCCCCTGCCTTCACACACACTAACACACACACACACACACACACACACACACACGACACACACGACACACAAACCATACACACACATACACACGCACTCACACGCATATAGCAGAGAAGGTTTGGAGTTTCAAAATACTGCGGAAGTAACGGATTGCGGGGTCCTTATCTCTGCTGTGCAACACACACATACACGCGCGCGCGTGATGTGCAAAATCCGACAACCTTCACGTGGTGCACATTGGATAACGGTAATGCCGGTGGTAAGCGTCATTTAAAAAAAAAGTAAGGTTAACTTTGTAACTTGGTTAAAAGTGTGTAGAAAAATTGTTGAAAAAACGTTGTAAGCAATTTCAGCAATTCCAAGAATGATAAACACGTGGAATAAAAATGTTTTATTCCATGAACGTTAGTGTTTATTATTGGGGAGTAATCGTACTATAAAACTTTGCTTTAGCGATGTGATTGAATCTTTCTTCACAATAGTACATTGAACTAAATGAAAACCGTAAAATATTTTTTATGTATTCTTTAAACGCGATTTGTTAGAAAAAGTAAATCTGTAAAAAAATTAATAACAGCACTCAAAAGTGTACGGGTCAAGCTTTATCATTGTGCCACGTTGGTGAAAAAAAGATAACTAAAATCGCCAAAAAGCGTTTGAAAGAAGAAGTTTCAAGCTTTAAAACGCTTTTTGGATTTTGTTTTTGCGATGATTTTTTGCTGAGTTCCAGTAATTTGAAAATAGCCTAAATTTTCGGTATACAAAAAGTGTTCCCCATTTTTTTGTAGTAGTGTATTTAAGAAATAATATATTGCCTTTGTAGATAGAAACTGATGAGTTAATGTGATACCTGAAGGGCGTCCAGTGCTCCTATAGGAGTATTCGGGTGATGAGGTAATAACAAGTCACGTTCACCAATCGCTTGCAAGGTATAACTTGAAGCTGTTAATTTGTGGGCCGTTGCAATCTGCACCAGAAGGTCCATCATTGGAGTGCTGCAAATAATTGCGTTAATGCGTCTCATTTAATTCAAAAATATATTGACAAACACAATCACGCATACATATACACACTCACACATACACGTCCGTGCTTTATACATACATATAAATTGATATATGTATATGCATAGCGTATGCTTATATACATGCTTTGATATATCAATTCATATTCATACGAATTTAATTTTGATATTTATCAGAGTTGGGAACTAACAAGTTACTTATAACGAAGTTAAAGTTACAGTTACTTTTATTAGTAACTAATAATTTAACTTTGTTACTTTTCTCCATCTGCAACTGTAACTTAACGCAGGTACATTTTTTTAGTAACTAATAACTATTTCGATACTTACTTTAATAGTTACTTTTTATGGAACATGCGCTAAATTTTTTAATCATTAACCGGAAAAAGTCGAGTTTACACAAGAGGAATTGTATCAGTTCTTAAAATCATTTAATTCCAGTATTAATATGCTAAATAATTACATTGCAATTAAGAAACTTTTTATTAAGTATAACACAGACATTCGGAGTTCTGCATCTGTGGAATACATTTAGCATCAGTGGCTCTATAATGACGTCACAAAGAGGTAATCTTAATGATGATATATTTGAATATCAAGTTCTATAAAATTAAGTTCCATAAAACTTTTTATAAAAATTTTGTAACAAAAAAAAATTAATCAATGTATGACAGCCAATGTATCGTTATATTTCATTTAACTCTGATAACAGTAATATACGACTTAGAGTTTTACCTTTACAAAGTTTTCATTTAGTGTACATAAAATAACTTGTTAAAACACATAATTAAACACATAATATACTACAGTTAGTAAAGCATAAAATGTAAGATTCTTATTTTTTATATTTAAAATAATATACAATTATTTAAGAAAAAAGTAACTGAAAAGTAACGACTCGTTATTTTTTTCGTAACTGTAATTATAACAAGTTATTTTTCAAAATCGATAACTTATAACTATAATTAGTTATAGTACAATTGTAATTATTTTTTCAATGAAAAAACTGTAACTGTAACTAGTTACTTTTATAAAATAATTTTTCCAACCCTGGATAAATATTTATTATGTGTGTAAATTAATCTTGTGCCTGAAGGCCGGGTTTGTCCCGCTTGCGCACATAAACGATTGGACACAGACCCGTTTGCACACGGACCCGATTGCACACGGACCCGATTGCGCACGGACCCGATTGTGCACCGACCCGTTTGCACACGGATTCGATTACACACGATACGATTCCGCATTGCAGATAGTACATGGGTTAGCGACTTGGACGGGTGGGTGCAGGGGGGGCGAAGCCGCCTTGCCCCCCCCCGTGTGTGTGTGTGTGTGTGTGTGTGTGTGTGTGTGTGTGTATACGCGCGCGCGCGTGCGCACAAAGCATTATCTGCACCACATGGGTTTGCGACTATAAAATATGTATAAAGAAGAAAAATATTTATAATAAATATTTTGTTCATATTTTTATGTTTGAGTTTGCCAAGTATAAAAAAATTATGATAAATATTTATGAAAATATTAAAAATAAATATTTATGCTATTATAATCTATAAATATAAAAAATATTTTGAGTTTATATACCATAAATATTTTTCAGTACATTTTAAAAATATATTTTATATATTATTAATAATAATTTTTGTACTATTTCTAAATGATTTATGAAAAATGATTATATAATTTTTAAAAAATATTTTTTAAAAATAAATTCGTAAAATGTTTATGAAAATTTATGCTAAATTTTCTGTGCTATCTAGGTTGTTTTTGCATTATTCTGCGATGCAGAATCGTATCGTGTGCAATCGGGTCGTGTACAAACGGGTCGGTGCGCAATCGGGTTCGTGTGTAATCGAGTTCGTGTACAAACTGGTCGTGTGCAATCAGGTCCCTGTGCAATTGATTCGGTGTCCAATTCAAACGTTATGTATTCGATCGCTGTTGTGTCCAATAGGGTCTGTGTCCGATCGGGACGGTATGCAATTGGGACGGTGTCCAATCGAGTCCGTGTCCTATCGGGACTGTGTGCAATCGGAAAATACTACTGTGTCTAAACGTTTATGTGCGCAATCGGGCTTCACTCGTTTCTTTTTAATTCTTAAAAATGTTTTAATTTTAATATGTAATATATTTAATTTCGACTTTTGCGTATTAAATATTACAGATATCGAAATGTACTGTTTCAATCTTTCTATAATATATTTTCGCGAGTCATATACGGCAATATAAATGGGCATAAATAACGAGGAATACCAAGAATCAGAATATCTTTTATGTAATTTTTTCTTTAGACTGTAGACGTGAAATATAGTTCTCCTCTAATAATTTGAACGAGAGTTCTTTATCGCGTCTTATCTTGTGCTTTGTGCCGACAAGTATATCAAGTTTTAAACGATGTTTAGATCTAAAACGTTTAAAGTTGAATATTTAAAGATTCTTTTTTGAATGTAATTAGAAAGAAATCTTGTCTTTTAATTAATTTTATAGCTTTTGCAAATATACCTTCTTAATACTGTGATTCTCTGCGTATGAAAATTATGATTGCGAGGTAACTGGACTAGAAGTTCCATACTTCCGGTCAACATATCTACCGGAGTATCTTCGGTCACAGTAAGAACCATATTGAATGGCCTCTTCTCTCTATTGCTGAAACAATATAATTGATAACCAATTAAAATTGTTATGTAAAATGAATAAAAATCAATTATTCTTTTATTTACAATGGTACTATTACAAAAACGCAATGATAAACAAATTTTGTGAAGTGCATTTACCGCTATTAGGTCGATGCAAAAATAATAAAAATTTTTTACATTAACTTAATATTTTAAAACCTGATAAAATTTTTTATAAAAATTAAATAACAGATAAAACAGTAATCTCAAAAATTTTATATTACAATAACAGTGAAACGATGAAATAATAACAGTAAAATCTTGAATTTTTTAAATGAAACTCCCTATTTTTTATTCTATATTCTTCTAGCCCACGTCGAGACGTTACCAAAACACTACAATAAAACTTTTTTTGGTTAAGCATTTCCTAAGATATTTTAAAATTTGTCATGATACTTTTTAATACAAAATATGAAATATCTCGTAAAATAAAGGAGAGAGATCCGACCATCTAAGGCAAGATTAAAAAAGATCCGACCAGTTAAGGCAAGATCGGAAAAGATTCGGCCAGTTAAGGCAAGATCGAAAAAGATCCAGCCAGTTAAGGCAAGATCGAGGAAGGATCCGGCCAATTAAAGCAAGCTCAAAAAAGATTCGGCCAGTTAAGGCAAAATCGGAAATTTCTTATTCACCATTAACATGTCTCCCATCGCTCTTTCTTTCCTGTTTTTTTAAGATGCCCATCTTGCACCCCAGATATATATACCCCTTTGGAAACTTACCTTTTCATCTCATCCAGGCCTTCTCCTCCAGCTATGTTTCCGTTAAACAGAATTCGCTCCATTCTCTTAACTTTTCCCAAAAACCTCTATCTTTATTTTTTTATCCCTGCTACGTTCCAAAACGCCACTTTCCACGTCTTATCCCTGTCTCTTCCTTTTCTCCCTCCTCTACTCTTCGCCTATACACCCTCCTTTCTACCCCTTCCTCTCCGTTTTTTTTCTTTTCTTTTCTTTTCCTCTCTCACAGACTCTTAATCCTGACCCTTTTCCTCCCTTATAATACTTCACTTGCACTCCTCACCCTTCCCTTCACTTTCATTTTCACGATCCTCTCTCAAATCCTCTATTCTACTCTGCAAAAAGCACACCTTACTCAACGTGTCACTATCAATCGCATTGGAAACGAAAGTTATACCAAATGTTATAATAATTCCATCAAGTAATTGGTTAATAACTGAGGACTGAATATAAATTACATATGTCATAAATATGAAATTTAATTAAAACCACAAAAAGTAACGATAAAAGTAACTATTAAATTCGTTACCGTTACTAAAAAAATGTAACTACGTTACCATTACAGTTACACAAAAAGAAAAGTAACGCCATTAACAATCCGTTACAAAAAAAATAACTGTAACGTTAACAGCGTTACAAGTAACGAGTTACTTTCCAATCCTAGTTGCAGTACAAACATAAACGTCATTTCGCACTGTAAGCAAAAGGGAGGACCTCGGTGGAGCGGTCCACTTGGACACCGTTTATTTGGACACCGTTTATTTGACACCGTTTATTGGACACCGTTCGCTTAGACACCGTTCACTTGGACACCATCGCTTGGACACCATTCACTTGGACACAGTAAGAAATAACTGTCTAGGACACCTTTACCGGCGGGGAGGGTGCGGGAGGAGAACCGCGGTGTGTGTGTGTGTGTGTGTGTGTGTGTGTGTGTGTGTCCGTCCGTTTCTTTTAATGTCCAACTAAACAGTATCTAAGTGAACGGTGTCCAAATAAACGGTGTCCAAATGAACCGTGTCTAAGTGGAAGCTTCTCACCTCGGGTGGATAGATCTCATTTCGTTTGGAAAGTATACAAACATGAGAATAAGAAGCTATTCACACTAGCTGATATACAAATTATATAAATTTAACACTCGTTTAGGTAATTATTCACTTATACGAAGCCATCCCGATTTCAATGACCTTTACATATGTAATCAGGGACATGACTCTGAGTAACTTTTTTTGTAATTTAATCGTCGGTTATTGTTCGTTTAAGAGTTATTAATAAAAGAAGTTTGAAAAATATCCATGTAAAATAGAACACACACACACACAAAAAACACACACACACACACACACACACACACACACACACACAGAGAGAGAGAGAGAGAGAGGAGAGGAGAGAGAGAGAGAGAGAGAGAGAGAGAGAGAGAGAGAGAGAGAGAGAGAGAGAGAGAGAGAGAGAGAGAGAGAGAGGAGAGAGAGGAGAGAGGGCGAGAGGGAGGGCGGAAGGAGGGAGGAGGCGGGCGGGCGGGAGGGAGGATGGAAGGAGGGAGGAGGGAGGAGGGGAAGGAGGGAGGAGGGAGGGAGGGCGGAGGGCGGGCGGCGGGCAGGGGAGGGAGGGAGGGTGGGGAGGGAGGCGGGAGGGCGGGAGGGAGGGAGGGATGGTCGGGGAGGGATGGGCGGGAGGGAAGGGAGGGAGGGGGGGGGAGGGAGGGAGGGAGGGGAGGGAGGGAGGGCGGGTAGGGAGGGTTGGGGAGGGCGGGAGGGAGGGAGGGGGGCGGGCGGGACGGGAGAGAGAGAGGGAGCGAGAGAGAGAGAGAGAGAGAGAGAGAGAGATGAGAGAGAGGAGAGAGAGAGAGAGAGGAGAGAGAGAGAGAGAGAGAGGAGAGAGAGAGAGAGAGTGCATGTCCTTCGACCTCCTCCTCCTGCATCCGTTGGTAAGGGTGCTTTGTACAGAAATACACAAAAATATGGTATTTTGTTGAGAAATAACTATGTCACACTTGTTCACGCGAAACCAGATCCATGATGTTCGTTTCCAATGTTTTCACATTAACCAAATAGCGACGTAAAATTGGTGGGTTAGAGTTAGGAAAAATTACGGGGAAGGGCTCCGCCCCTTCGCGTTTTCTGAAAATACATTCTCTTTCCGTACCAAATTTTGTGTGGAAATTTTGTGTGACATAGTTTTTTCTCAACAAAGTACCGTACTTTTGCATATTTCTGTACAAAGCATCCTTACCAACGGAGTGGGTGCAGGAGGAGGAGGTCGAAGGCTCCCCCATTTGCTCCTCCCCCCCTCTCTCTCTCTCTCTCTCTCTCTTTCTCTCTCTCTCTCTCTCTCTCTCTCTCTCTCTCTCTCTCTCTCTCTCTCTCTCTCTCTCTCTCTCTCTCTGCGGGTCTGGAATGAAGTAGACGTGTCGAACATCGCTCCGTCTTTATAGTGTTTTGAGAAGAAAAGAGAGCAGTAGAAAAGTATAAAATTAGTGTGGTGATAGTTCTATAGACCAGTGACAACAGGAATCGTTATCTAGCCGGGAAAGGCAGATCTGTGAATAGCTGAATAATATTTCTATAATCATGTGTATCAACGACGTTGTGACAAGCAAGCACTGACGTGGATGGAATCTGCTGACGTGTAGCGAATCGACAGCGGCGGAACACAAATGTCGACGATAGAAGAGGACACCGAATATCGATGTTCGGCATGCAAGAAGGCTATTAAAACTGAAGTAGTACAATGCAAATCATGCGTTAAACTGTTTTACCATCCAGGCTGTGTTAGTAAACACAAAATTTATGATAGAAATAATGAACTAGTACCGTGCCAGGGCCCCTTTGCAAAATTTGGGATAGAGAATGAAATTGGAGAAGTAAAGAAAACGGCAAGTAGCAACAGAGATAGGCTCGGATCGGCAGGAGCATCTGGAAGACCAAGCACAAGCACGAGTGGATCGGCAAATATGGACCTAAAAATTGATTGGCTCATAAGAACAATAAAAGAAATAAAAGACGAGACTATATATAAGAAGGAAATTAAAGTGATGATAAAGGAAATTATCCAGCATGAGTTAAAGAATATCAAAGAAGAGCTAAAAGAAGTAAAAAGGATGCTGTCCACTGGACCTAGTAATTCATCAAGAGGAGCACAGAAGAGTTATAGTGAGATAGTTAAAGAAAAGAAGAAAGAAAATGTTATAATTGTTAAACCTAAGGTTCAGCAAGAAAATGTTGATACGGCTATGTTAATAAAAAAGAAAGTAGATATAAAGAATATGGAAATGGGAGTAACGAAAATAAGGAGAGGAAACAATGGTACAGTCATCTTGGGATGTGAGAATGGAGAAGAAATGGCAAAATTGAAAACTACAGTGCAAAGCAAGGTGGGTGATGAATTTAAAGTTACTGAGTCACTACAGATAAAGCCGAAAGTAAAAATTGTTTATATTGACAAAGAAGAATGGAACTTGAGTGATAAAGAATTAATTGATTCATTAAAAAGCAAAATAAACTTGGAACACAAGAAGAAAATAATATGAGAATAGTGAAAAGATTAAAAACTCAACCTAACAGAAGAGGTAAAACAGAAGGCGCCATAATAATTGAACTAGATGAAAAAACACATGAATTAATGTTGAGCCAAGGAAAAGTAAATATAGGATGGAAAAGATGTCCTGTATTTAATCATATTAGTGTTAAGAGATGCTTTAAATAATGGGGCTATCACCATTTTGCGAAATACCGTACGCGAAATGAAGCATGCCATAAATGTGCAGGTAATCACAAATCAAATGAGTGCACAACAAATGAGAAGAAATGTGTAAATCGTATGTATAAAAACCAAACGTATAACTTGAAGATAAAAGATGACCATGATGCATTGAGCCCGGAATGTCCGACGTTCAAAAGAGTTCTACAAGAGGAAAAGAGAAAGGCCGGCTGGGAGGATGCAAAATAGCAATCACAGAAGGAAGAGGAACATATACTGTATACAAATGCGCAAAGTTTAATGGCACATAAGGACGAGATACAGCATCAGATTATGAAGAAATTAAATCCGGCAGTTATTGCATTGTCGGAGTCAAGACTAATTGCGGAAATTGAAGAGAGTGAAATAAGTGTACCGGGATACAGTGTGGTTAGATGCGACGCGGAAAATAGAAATACAGGAGGGGTTGCTCTGTATGTAAGAGATGATATCAAGTATGATATAGTAGTATTGAAAAAATTAGAAAGAATTGTGTGGTGCGTTGCAATAGAAGTGAAAGAGAAATTATTTAAAGGAGTGTTAATGGTAATATATCATTCACCGAGTGCGTCACATGGAGAGTTTATAGGATTCTTAGAGGAGATAGTAGAAGAATTAACGATAAAAGAAGAGTGTATAATATTAGGAGACTTTAATATAGATTGTATGACAGACTCTTATTATACAAATAAACTACTAACGACTATGCAAAGTCTAGGTATAAAGCAATATGTGGATAAACCAACGAGAGTTACCGAAAATAGTAAAACAATTATAGATCTAGTTTTTGCGAATAAAGATATAAATGTAGAAGTCAAGTACGAACCTAAGATAACGGATCATGCGTGGATAAAAGTCGTGATAAATACGAACAAGACTGTAAATAAATATAAAGAATTCAGTGGCAGGGATTATAGTAGATATAATGCGGATGAGCTTATTAAGCTAGTGGAGAGTAATTTAGGAAAAGGATATGATTTAGATATTAATGAGTTAGATATTAATGTAAGGGCAAAGAATTTAATTAATAGTATTGTAGATGCGTTAGACATCTTAGCACCGAAGAAAATTTTTAGAATACCGAAAATATGGGAAGGGAAAAATTGTATTCAAAGGAAATAGAAGAGTTAACGACTAGAAGAGATGAAGCTTATAGAAAAGCACTGTACGATAGCACGGACAACAAAACTGGCAACAATTTAAAATAGAAAGAAATGCAGTAGTTAATTTAATTAGAATAAAGGAAAAAGAATATTATGAAAATATGATTGATCATAATAGTAACAATCCCACAACTATGTGGAAATCATTAAAAGAAATTATTAGAGGAGGACCAATAGGCGCGAAAGTTGTAGGAAAAATAGATTTTGAAATATTAGAGAATAATATAGAGTGTGATATAGCTGATAAATTTAATTTATATTATATACAAAGTATTAAAGACATAATAAAATCTATAGATAAGAATTATACAACAAGCACAAATAAGAGAACTATTTATTGTATTGAAAAGAAGGGAGAGCTAGAAAAATTTGAGTCAATTACGACAGAACAAGTAAAAATAATTATTAGGGAATTACTAAAAAAGAAAGGCACAGAAGAAGGAATAACTAGCGATATATTAAAAACGGTGTCTTGTGTCATTGAAGAGGAATATTGTGATATAATAAATGTCATTGAGTGAGGGTTGTTTTTTGAAAGAGTGGAAAACATCCACGATAATTCCAATACCAAAAGTAGAGAAACCTAAGAGGGCAAGTGATTATAGGCCTATTAATATATTACCAATATATGAAAAAGTACTAGAGATAATAGTTAAAAAGCAAATTGAGGTCTACCTAGAAAGTAATAATATCATAACGGAACATCAGTCGGGCTTCAGAAAAAATTATTCGTGTGAAACAGCAATTCAAACAGTTATAGATGAATGGAAATTGATTATTAGTGAGAGACAAATAGTAGGAGTTATTTTTGTAGATCTTAAACGAGCTTTCGAGACAATTGATAGAGAAAGATTATTAGAGAAATTATACCAGTATGGTATTACAGGAACAGTTTTAGAATGGTGTAGGTCGTACTTAAAAGATAGAATGCAACAAGTTTAATTTAATGATAGATGGTCTAAAATAATGACTACGGAATACGGAGTGCCACAGGGTTCGGTATTGGGCCCATTGTTGTTTATAATATATATGAATGATATTGTTAACGTTTGCTCGGATATGTGTAATATAAAAATGTTTGCGGACGATACCTTAATATATGTAACAAGTAAGAGTAGTGCGGAAGTAGAGAGGAAATTGAATATTGCATTTAACGTAGTGGAGGAATGGATGAATATTAATAAACTGAAGATGAATTCGGGGAAAACAAAATATATGTTAGTTAGAGGGATAAGAAAAGAATTGAGAGGCAATACTACTGTGAGATGTTTGGATGGAAATGAGATTGAGCGTGTAGAAGTAATAAAGTACTTGGGTATAATTATTGATGATAGACTTAGATTTAGCGGTCACTGTGATTACATGCTAAAGAAAATAGGAAAGAAGATAAGTTTTTTAAATAGAATAGGGAACTTTATCTTGGCTTACACTAGATGTACGATATACAAGACAATAATAGCACCTCACTTTGAGTATTGTGCGACGCTACTATTAGATATGGGAGATACACAGTTAAGTAGGCTCCAAAAAGCGCAAAATAGAGCTATGAGAGTCATATTGCAATGTGACAGACGTACCAAAGTTAAATGTATGCACCAAGCGTTGCAATTTATGACCATAAGACAAAGGCTGTATTACAACACGTGCATATTTATTTTTAAGATTTTAAATAATACGATGCCGGAGCAATTTAGTAATAGACTTAGAATAGTAGAGGGAGAACGCGAAACTAGGCAGACAGGGGATATTGTGATAGAATTTCGAAAAACAAGAAGCGCGCAAAAAAGTTTATTTTATGAGGGTGTGTTAATGTATAACGCAATACCACCCGAAGTTAAACATTGTAATCGTTTAGAAATGTTTAAATAAAAGAGTTTGTTTTTAATGATGTAGCATAAAATTGTATATATACGTATTGAAAATAGCTGAGAAAGCTAATAAAAGATCAATCAATCAATCAATCAATCTCTGTGTGTGTGTGTGTGTGTGTGTGCGTGCGTGCGTGCGTGCGTGCGTGCGTGCGTGCGTGCGTGCGTGCGTGGCGTGCGTGCGTGCGTGCGTGCGTGCGTGCGTGCGTGCGTGCGTGCGTGCGTGCGTGCGTGCGTGCGTGCGTGCGTGCGTGCGTGCGTGCGTGCGTGCGTGCGTGCGTGCGTGCGTGCGTGCGTGCGTGCGTGCGTGCGTGCGTGCGTGCGTGCGTGCGTGCGTGCGTGCGTGCGTGCGTGCGTGCGTGCGTGCGTGCGTGCGTGCGTGTGTGTGTGTGTGTGTGTGTGTGTTGTTCTATTTTACATGGATATTTTTTAAACTTCTTTTGTTAATAACTCTTTAACAAACAATGACCGACGATTAAGTTATAAGAAAAAGTTACTCAGGGTCATGTCCCTGATAACATATGTGAAGGATATTGAAGTTGGGGGTGGCTTCGTGTAAGTGAATAATTACCCTCGTTTACATTGACAACTTTATCGTTAATATTTTATTAATAAACAACGAACGCCAATTAAAACCTTTTGAAAGTTACTTAGGAGGGTAACTTTAACAACATATGTCAAGGTCAAGATCATCGGAGTTTCTTCCCCCAAACTAAATAATAACCAAAATTTTTTAAAATAAAAACTCCCGATTGCTGCAAAAAAGTTAAAAAATAAAAAATGAAAATAAAATGTTTTAGAAAAGTTTGAAATAATATTTAGGAAAAAAATTTAATAATATTTAAAAAAAAAGGTTTATAAACAAGTATTAAAATTTTACAAAAATAATCAGAAGACATCAAACTACATTTAAAAAATACATAGCGCGGCGTCTCTCGATTGTTCTTATAAAATTTTAATACTTGTTTTTTAATAATTTTTTTAAAAATATTATTAAACATTTTTTTATATCTTACTTAAAACTTTTCTAAATTATTTTACTTTTATTTTTAATTTGATAAAATTAAATGTACAATTGGATATACATGATATACATTTTTTGTTAATATTTGCGGAAAACAATGTTAATATTTTAAGGAAAGTTATAATAATAAAATTTTGAATATTAAAAAAAATACATGCTTATTTAAAAATAATGTTTATACGTTGAGAAGAAAAAACTGAGGAAAAATAACAATATCTTAATCATCGATTAGAATCTTTTAACACTATTATTAATATAAAACAATTATACAATTATACAATTATGCTTTTATATAATTTATAATATTAAAATATAAATATAACATTTTTGTTGATCTTTGTAAAAGGTTATCAAATTTTTTGAAGATTAAACTATGTATACGTAAAATAATTTCATATATAAGCAAGTATATAACAATATATTTCTTGTTTATATGTGAAATCATTACTGTCAAATAAAAAGTATTAGTTTTAATTTAAAACTGTTTTTTCTGTGTGCAGTATCTTCAAATTTACAATTAAATGCAAGCTAAAATTCAGAATATGCATTCTTCCCTTTCTGAATATTCTCGCATTGTTACGCTTCTCATTAACTTTCTCGCATTGCATCTGTCTTCTCACATGCCTTGTCAGCATTTAGGAAACTAGATCATACTCTTTCTCGTCTCTTTATTGTTGTCAATGAACAGTGTTCACATTGTTGTTACGATTCTCACGAAAGCGGATCTTTTCTACAAATGGTCGCCGATATGCAAATACAATTGTACTTTTACTCATGAAAAATGATAAGTAAGTATATGTAAAAATAATGGAAAAGTTAGAAATTAAGTTTTTGTGATATCATATTGCAGTTTAATCATACCAAACAAAATTACTTTTTTTAAAAAAAGGTAAAAAAAGGCGCCAAGTGTGTGTGCCCCTAAGAAAAAAAGCTATTATATTAGGTAAATTGTCTTACTGTCCTATTGTTTTATTGTCTTTTCTACACAAATAATAATATAAAGTAAATGCGCCAATTATAAGAATATTTGTACAAAAGGGCATAGCGGAATAAGCAGGTGAAATCTGCCCCCGCACTAATCGAGCTCAAATTGATATCATTAGTTGGCACCCTTGAGATGTAAAACTTCCCCAAATATTAGCTACAAAATTGCATTTTTGGGGGAGTTATGGAGGGGGAAGAAAAATAAAGAAAGTGGTTTTTTTCGAAAATGGTTGGACCGATTTTAATGAAAAAAATATATGTTGTAAACATCGTTTAGACAAGTTTAAGAAAATTTTAAGTAATTTTTGTGATAAAAAAAAACCCAATAAAAAAATTTTTGAACTTTTTATGAATTTTTTGGGGAGTGATAGTTCTGAGATACAACTTTTATATTTTCACGAAAACATCTCTAGATCTTCTTCTTTAACACATATTTTTTTCAAATCAATCGGAGTAATGAAACATGGTTAAAAATAATAATTCACACTGCGCCACCGTGCCGCTCCTCGCCGCGCGCCGGCTGGGCCGCGGCGTACGGCGATTGTTGTCATGTTGAACTTACATACTAGTTGCAGTGTTGCAATGTTTAGTTGCCAAGAAAAATTATGATATAATAATATAAAATATAATAACACATATAATATTTCCAGGACGTCTGCAGTTAGCCTATAAAACTTATCATTTCGGCAATTTATCACGAGGAGATTGCAGTACGTTTTTAAAAATATGTTTGAGGTGCTTTTTTAATGTGTCCCCTTGCCTCTCACATTATTTATCATCGGTGTGCTTTTTTAAAGTGAGTCCCTTCGCTTCTCACATTATCTATCATCGAGGTGCTTTTTTAAAGTAAGTCCTCTCGCCTCTCACATGATCTATCATCGGGGTGCTTTTTTAATGTGAGTCCTCTCGCCTCTCACATTATTTATCATCGGTGTGCTTTTTTAAAGTGAGTCCCCTTGCCTCTCACAGTATCTATTATCGGGGTGCTTTTTTAAAGTGAGTCCTTCGCCTCTCACGTTATCTATCAACGGGGTGCTTTTTTAAAGTGAGTCACCTCGCCTCCTACATTATCTATTATCGAGGTGCTTTTTTAAAGTGAGTCCCTTTGCCTCTCACATTATCTATCAGCGGGGTGCTTTTTTAAAGTGAGTCCCCTCGCCCCTCACATTATTTATCACCGGGGTGCTTTTTTAATGTGCTTTATATTATTATATCATAATTTTTCTTGGCAACTAAACATTGCAACACTGCAACTAGTATGTAAGTTCAACATGATAACAATCGCCGTGCGCCGCGGCCCGGTTGCCCAGCCGGCGCGCGGCGGAGCGCGGCACGGTGGCATGGTGTGAATTATTATTTTTAACCATGTTCCACCACTCTCATTAATTTGAAAAAAATATGTGTTAAAGAAGAAAATCTAGAGATGTTTTTGTGAAAATATAAAAGTGGTATCTCAGAACTATCACCCTCTAAAAAATTCATTAAAAATTCAAAAATTTTTTTATCGGGTTTTTTTAACCACAAAAATTACTTAAAATTTTCTTAAACTTGTCTAAACGATGTTTACAACATATTTTTTTCATTAAAATTGGTCCAACCATTTTCGAAAAAAATCACTTTCTTTATTTTTCTTTTCTCCTCCATAACTCCCCCAAAAATGCAATTTTGTAGCTAATATTTGGGGAAGTTTTACATCTCAAGAGTGCCAACTAATGATATCAATTTGAGCTCGATTAATGCGGGAGCAGATTTCACCTGCTTATTCCGTTATGCCCTTTATTTATTATAATTTTTTATTAAAATATTTAATAATAAACGGGATTCATGATCAAATAATTAAATGATTAAAATCAACCAAGCGGATTATAGTAAAGCAAAAATTTGACGTGCCCGGCTCGTTGAAACGCAGTGACACATCAATGTTATACAATATAAAAATTATTTATAAAAATAAAATAATGAAAAAATAATCCATTAAAAACTTTACAAAGATAAAAAACATATGTCAAGTACATAAACGTATTCAAAAATAATACGAATACAATTAGCCAAGTATATTTGAAAAAAGACTTAGGAAAATTCTATAAAATCTATTAAAAAATTATTTAAAAATGGAATAACAAATAATAAAGCAAAAACTGATAAATAGTAAAACAATACTTAAGCCACATTAATCTCATTCTTGTGTGTATATTTATTGATATCGATAACATATGAGTCTTGGAAATATAGAAAAAATGCAAGCCAGGCACGCCAAGTTTTTGCTTTACTATAATCCCGTTGGTTGATCCTAATCATTTAATTATTTGATCATCAAGCCCGTTTATTATTAAATGTTCCAATAAAAAGTTATAATAAATAAATTTTGTACAAATATTCTGATAATTAATTGGCGCATTTACTTTATATTATTATTTGTAAAAAAGACAATGAAACAATAGGACAGTAAGACAATTTACTTAATATAATAGTTTTTTTCTTAGGGGCGCATATACACACACTTGGCGCCTTTTTTTACCTTTTCTCAAAAATGATAATTTTATTCAGATGTCACGCATTTTGTAATATTAAGCATCTTATTTAGAGTATATATATTTTTGCAATAAAAAATTATTATATATAATGATAATTTACTATCGTTTTAGTAAATTTAGTAAAAGTTACTAAAAGTATAGTGAAATTTTTTGCTACTGTATAACTTCTTGATACTGCATGCTTTGTAATTTCCTGTAAAACTTCTTTTCCTATATTACTTTTGTCAACTTTGGTTTGTAATTTGTCAATTTTTTGTGATATAAAATATACAATTTATAAAATGTAAATACAAAAATCATATAAAATAATATTTATACAACACGCATTCTTGTGTAATTATGTTATAGTTTCAATCTGGCCATATGCGAGGTGGTATAGTACTTGCCTCTACGACATATATCATTGTATGCAAATTATTATTACATTTTTGGTAGAATTTATTTCCTGTAGATATTCTTTTCCCATATTACTTTTTTCAACTTTTGTTTTTAGTTTGTCAATTTTTTGTGGCTACAAAATATACAATTTATATAATGTAAATACAAAGTTCAAATAAAATAATATTTATGCAACACACATTCTTTTGTAATTATGGTATTAATAGTTTTTCTCTTGGGAACGTACATAAGCATTTGGCGCCTTTCTTAATATTTTTTTTAAAAGGTAATTTTGTTAGGTATGTACGTAGTACATATAAAAATAAATTCATATATGTATATAAATACATTATTAGCAATATTGTTCTCTGTTGTTACCTGATATTCTTCCTTATTTCTTGTCTTTCTCTCTCTCTTTCTCTCTCTCTCTCTCTCTCTCTCTCTCTCTCTCTCTCTCTCTCTCTCTCTTTCTCTTACATTTTTCAGGTTTTCTTTTTTCTATTTACTGTATTAATTTTCTTTTTGTATTAATTTTTTCTCTCTTTTTTCTCTCGATATCTCTAGTCAAATTTATCTTTAAAATATTCTTCGTTTTCACTATCAAAAAATAAAAACTATATTTTATAATATTTAGGGAAAAACATGACTTACACAAAAAAAGAGAAAGAAAGATAAAATACACATGCATGTGTGTGTGTGCGTGCGTGCGTGCGTGCGTGCGTGCGTGCGTGCGTGCGTGCGTGCGCGCGTATTAGCAACTTTTTGCAAAAGATTCGCAAATTATAACATTTGTGACTTAATGTTGTCAAGATACTTTCATCATAGTACTCGTTTATCCCAGATTTAAACAAACGTACGTATGACAGCAGAACGGAATGAAAATGACATTCATCATGCCAGAAACATGCCTTTCACTGAACGAGTTAATTTTCTTGACCTCGAATAACGGGCTTTACGAAATTAAGATGCAACTCTTGTCGTGCATGCAACATTACATTGTATCACACATTGGTTGGCACTCGATCAAGTGTGTATCGCACTACGAAATCATGCTAGCAAAAGGAAGATATTATTAAGCCTATTATTTCCGTTGCGACTTATGCCTCGTCTACAATGAGTCGTTAATCGTTGGTCGTAAGAAATCTAGCCAATCACAGTTGATCATAGAGAAGAATAAGCGGACATAATTGGTTAAATTTCTTACGACCAATGACTAACGACTTATTGTAGACGAAGCTTGACCCTATAGCAGTTTTCGTTGATATATACAATTGTAAGATTTAAAATCAAAACGATTCATCAAGATTAATATATATACATTTAGAACCGTAAGGTTTTAGTAAAAGTTAGAGATATATAAGCGAGTAGAATAAGAGCCGTGGCACCCGGAAAAACTTAAGCAATAAGACGTAAGGAAATTAACAAGATTTGAATTTGCTACTTTACTATATTAAATTCTTGATTGTGATTGGCTTACTGCTTAAATTTTATTGCTTAAGTTTTTCTTGTAATAAATGCTCGAAATGCATACCGAGCACTTCCATTTAGTCTAGAGAGCAATAAATTTATTAATATTATAGTATTGCTGGAACTCTATAGAGCAAATGCTTGCATAGAAATGCTCGGCAAGCATTCCGGAAATTTATTGTAAACATTAAAATATAAATCAGCCTTTTTCAAAGCTACAAATTTTCAAAATATTGAAATAACTATGTGTAAAAAATTATTTACTTTTTATTGAATATTTATTTATTTTTATTTCAGTTACAAACCCATGTGGTGCAGAGAATACTTTGCACGCACCCACACACATACGGGGGGGATGCAAGGGAGGCCTTCGGCCCCCCTCCCACACTCACCTCGTCTAAGTCCCTAACCCGTGTGCATTGTACTGGAAATTTTGTAAAACATACGTGGCCATTTTGAACGTGGCCGTTTCGAACGTGGCCGTTCCGAACGTGACCATTCCGAACTTGGCCGTTTCGAACGTGGCCGTTTCGAACGTGGCCTTTCCAAACGTGGCCATTTCGGACGTGGCCGTTTCGGACGTGGTCGTTTCAAACGTGGGCAAATTGAACTCCGTACAATATTTCTCGTAGTCATTCCGAACGTGGTGGCCGTTTCAAACGTGGCTATTCCGAACGTTGCCATTTGGGACGTGGTCGTTTCGAACGTAGTCAAATTTACGCGTGGCCATTTCGGACGCTCTCATAAATATACACGTTGTAAATAAAAATATTTAAACAGCAGCTATAAAACATGTTTTAAACATTTCTGAAATACTGCTGTAAGTTACATATAACGTGCTTGTCAGTTGTAATTTCCCACTCAACAATGTAATTATAATATAACACGTGGTGTTTTGTATTAAATAACTAGCAGGCACGTTACATGTGTTTGGTAGGATTTCTTCTAAAATGTTACAATTCTATGTTCCTGCAATATCTCCACAATAATATATTGCAATAATTTGCAATGTTTCAACATTTCTGCAATGTAACTGAAAACTACGATGTTACAATAGGTATTTATATCATTTATAATTTTTTTTTTCTTATCAAATGTTAAATTATAAATATAAATCTTGTAGTAATAAAGATCTACCGAACTACGTAAATTTATTTCTCTCGATTAATTCTCGATCGTTCCTTTATAACTCCACTATCTATAATATCAAATTCTTTTACCGTTTCTTTTTCCATGAGACCTAAATTTATTTTGGGAAATTACAATTGATACTGATTCTTTATTATTATATCTTAATAATAAATTATAAAGCGGGAAACGCTTAATAATCATAGTCGTAATTGCGGCCGTCTGCGTGATGCAATGGGATGCAGAAACAGCGATGGAAACACGAACAGCAGCCGTGCTGACACATCGAACTGTGCTACAACTTAGGTGGCCCGGAACTGTCTTTCTGCGCGCTCTTTTTTGCATAAATTTAACATTTAACATTGTAATATTACACACAAAAAATATTTATTTTACTGCCAAAAAAAGCAAATACACAATTTACTTGTTTCCTTATATTAAGTAATAATTATTTTCAATAAAGAAAGAGATTAGTTAATTGACTATTTTTTTATGAGTTATCTTAAATAACAGTTATCTTTAATAAAAAATATTTTCTTAATAATAATACTCTTAAAATATATAGCAGAAATTTTTGAAAAACTCATTATCATATACTTAAAAAAGCATTTATACTTTCTCGAAAAATATTATAAAATTAAATTGGAAAGAAAAATGAAAGTAATAAGTAAATCAAATTTTTATTTTAACTTTAATATTCTTAATTGAAGCACTAATTACTAGAATTCAGAATATATTTTGAATAAATTTTTTATTTATGATAAACTTACAATAAATGTGCGGATGTAATATATAAATTTATGAATTATTGAAAATAAATGATACTTATTCAATTCAAGTACACATTTTTGTGTGTGTACAGACGCTTATTTTAAGTGAATCTTACTTGTTTCAAGTAAAGGGTACATTTTAAGACTTATTCGTCAAGGTGATATTCTTTGTAAAAATAACTCTTACTTAAAACTGTTACTTAAAAAAAGAATACTGAAAAATGAGTAATTGCTTTTTTAGCATAAACATATATATTTCTGTATAGGTCTGCTCGAAATTGCAAAGTAAGAAACGTAACTTTGTGTGAATAAACGTATTTATGTCGAAAAGGACAACTTTTCGTCCTTATTACACAATATACTATTAATAATTTTACGCATTTCAATAGTCACATCGACATTTCATGACTGATTCTAATTATTTTACGTTTTGACACTCAAGTTTTATCTCTTTGATTCAACTATCTCGCGTCATCGAACGAAGAAAAGCTGTGTCCTCATCTTTATCCAGACTTTATAATTATGTAATCGATTTACACAAAAATTTGTCTATATTTTATACAACTTACTCGCCTTCGATTCATGCATCCACTTCCCGCACTGTTGAAAAAAACCAACCTTTCTATATTTGTTACACAATATACTATTATATTTTTAGATAATTATTTTTTTACGCCTTCTGTTTTTAACATTTAATAACTCGATAATTATTGCAAACATCGCAAAATTGTAGGACTTTTTTATTTCGATTTCTTCTATCTCTTCATCAGCATTAACGCACATATATTTGACACTCTATATTTGCAGAATCTGATTTTCATCAATTTGACTTTAGTTGGAAAAGCATTATTTGAGAAAGCGCGCAGTAGATAATTACAGGCTGAATGCCATCATTGCTATCGCAAAAAGTTTTATATTGTTCATCAAACTAGCAAGCATAACGATTTATTTGCACAAAGAATGAGATTGTCGCAATTATCGACAACTTAGCTAACTGTATCGACTCATGATGAATTGCTGAGTAATGATTGTTCACATATCTAGATATTAAGCAACAGTACAAAAGTTATATGATATCGCGATGTGTCTTATCTTAAGCCTGTGAATTGAAAAAACGTATTTAATTTTTTAACATGATAAGATGAATCATAGGTAGAATGAATGCATCTATATATAAAAAACTACGTATTAACTACAACACAATTATTAAATTGTGTTGTAGCTAATACATAGTTTTCCAAATAGCAAAATAAATACAATAAATTTTTCGCATTCTAGAAAAACTAATAGTAATTTTTTTTAATAATAAGAATTAAAGCTTTGCAGAAAAATAAGTTTCTGAGCTATAATTAAACAATTCAAAATCTTATCAGAAACTTATCGATGAATTTATAACAAAATAAACTATTTCAAATGTCCACTTTAAATATCTTCGGGGAAGAAAAGCGTATTAAAAAAAAATTTGTTTCAAAATCTTTTCTCCTCTAGTATATCTTTATAAAAGTACTGCATAAATTGCAATTTTTAGAAAGTTCTTGATACATTATCATTGATAAATTGCCAGCGTCTAATGATTTTCGTTGCGCGAGTGAGCACCACGAATATCTTGCACGTTAGGATCACGTCCCACACAGCACACTTTATCCTGAAGATATCCCAAATTATCCTAGACAAATGAAGGTAATCCTACGGATATCCCAATGAGTAGCACGCGGGATATCTTACAAAAATACCTTACAATATCTTAAAATATCTTAAAATATCATATGATATCCTATTAATATATTTCGATATCCCAAAAAAATATCTTAAAATATTATAACATATCATAAAATATTCTATTAATATCTTACGATATCCTATTACTATTATCCAAATAATATCTCATCATATCTTTTATCTCTACAATTAATGGAGCGTAAATCAAGTGTAAAGGAAAAGTGAATTATAATATAATAAAAGAGTGACAAAAGCGTAAATTAAATCTCTCAGAAACATAGATTAAAACAGAACATAAAGAAAGTACATTTATCAAAACAATGTAACTTGGATATATTAATAATACTAAAAAATTACAAAAAATGACATAAAAAATTTTTTTGATTTTATATAAACAGAGCAAAAACAGACTTTTTAATAAGTTATTCCACATGCTATTTTGCGCGCATATATAAAAATGAATTTAAAAAACTGTAAAATTTTATATTTATTTATAAAAATATAAGTTAACTATACATGTTTCATCCTTCTGACAACATCTATTGTAATGATCTATAACAAATATGTATGCATAAACAAGAAGTTTTCATGGATCATCACGAGGCGTTAGGATGCATATGGTCTTCGAAGTCAAGCAACATCGGCGATGGTTGACACTTGGATGGGTGACCGTTTCTTCAGATATAGAGATTAAACATGCTTTAACAGATACGACTGTGAGTTGACTGAAACATGTTGTATAGTCTTCTTCTTCTTACAAAATTACAGTAGAAATAATTAGAATTTTTTATTTTTTGTTCAAGTCTTTTTCAACTCTTAGAAACTCTTAAAAATACGTCAACTGTAAAGTTGGCACCGCAACTTTCTGCACCGCAAGTTTTTATGACAGTTCTAGCACCCCAAATAGTTTTAGAGTTTCTGATAAGTTTCAGAAATAATTCTGTTGATTTAGTTAAAAAAATGAAATTTGAAAATATGAGGTGCTATTTTCCCCAGGCACTTCATTAATAAAAATTAAACGTTTTAACAGCAATTCTACTTGCACCTGCAATAGTTCTAGAGTTCCTGATAGATTTTAGCAATAGTTCTGTACATTAAATATATTTAAACAATTTTTTAATTTGACTGCTGGCACCGCACCACAAGAGTCGAGTAAAGTACCACTCTCTGGCGAGTTCCAACCAACTTTATGACATTTTCTAACAGTTCT
The DNA here is from genome assembly GCF_013373865.1 of Monomorium pharaonis. Taxonomy (NCBI): domain Eukaryota; kingdom Metazoa; phylum Arthropoda; class Insecta; order Hymenoptera; family Formicidae; genus Monomorium; species Monomorium pharaonis. The sequence goes on along the minus strand of NC_050475.1, from coordinate 11,708,736 downwards.
GCGATAGTTCCAAAGTTTTTTGCAAATAAAATATTATATTAATATTAAATATTTGACGATCAATACTGTAATTATGTTGGTAATTTAACTTAAATAAATCATATAGCTTTTTAATTTAATACAAAAAAAGTTTCTCAAAATTAACTTTTACTTTAACTAGAACCAAATAAACCTTAAAGTAAATTTAATAAAATTAGTATTTATTTACGTAACTTTTAACATAATAGAATTAATTTCATAACCAATTAACTTTCATTAACTTAGTTTAAAAAATAAATTAACTAACTCAACTCTAAAATTGAAAAATGTCAATTACATTACTAACACATTCATGTCAGATACCATAAAATTGGCTGAAGTTTAAATACCATAACGTAGTATTCTTATACCGCGGTGTCAGAATAAAAAAAAAAATTGTTTAAAAATGCATAAAGACTGGAACTGTCGATGAAACCTGCAAAAAACTTCAGAACTATTGCAGAACTATTAAAAAATGCTATGTAGTCGTCTGGAACTCGCTATAAAATGGTAGTTTACTCTTGTTGTGCGGTGCCAGCCGTCTAATAAAAAAATTGTTAAAAAATGCTTAAAGACTGGAACTGTCGACGAAACCTGCAAAAAGCTTTGAAACTATTGCAGAACTGTTAGAAAGTGTCATAAAGTTGGCTGGAACTCGCCAGAGAGTGGTACTTTACTCTTGTGGCGCGGTGCCAGCAGCCAAATTAAAAAATGGTTTAAATATATTTAATGTACAGAACTATTGCTAAAATCTATCAGGAACTCTAGAACTATTGCGGGTGCAAGTAGAACTGCCGTTAAAACGTTCAATTTTCATTAATAAGGTGCCACGGGAAGTTAGCACCTCATTTTTTAAAATTTCATTTTTTTTAACTAAATCAACGGAACTATTTCTGAAATTTATCAGGAACTCTAGAACTATTTAGGGTGCGAGTAGAACTGTTATAAAAACTTGCGGTGCAGAAAGTTGCGGTGCCAACTTCACAGTGACACGGATACGGCAAAGATATGTCAGAACCCAGCAAACACACTTTTATAACCATGCTATAATAATTACATAATTCAGTATAATCGAATATAACAAGTTATATAATGAAGTTGTAACTTGTAATATACTCATTTCTTGTAATTTCCCACTCAAGGAAGAAACAATGTTATATAACAGCTATATATTTAATTGTAACAGTTATGTATATGTAATCGACACATTAAAAACATAACTGTAATGAAATAAATATATAACATGTTGCATTGCAAAAATATTGAAATAACAATTATAATGTAAAAAAAAATAAATTTTATTGTTTCTCAACAAGCATGGTTACTCATCACACCATAGTCACACATTTGGGACTGCCTACTTCCGCGGTAACCCGTCCAACTCTGAACCGCCGTCGATGTTGCTTGACTTCGAAGATCGTACGCAACCTAGTACTTCGTGATGATCCATGAACACTTGATGCTCATAAATACATATTTGTTATAGATCAGTTCAATAGATGTCAGAAACATGAAACTTGTAGTTAACTAATATTTTTATAAATAAATATAAATTTACAGTTATTTCCTGATTTTTACATATGCGAAATAATATGTAGAATAACTTATAAAAATATGTTTTTGCTCTGTCTTTTTGATAAAGCTAAATTATACCCCAGACAGCACGCAATATTTATAAAATATTTATAAAATATTTATAATATTTATTTAAATATTTTATAAATATTTATCCAAATATTTTATAAATATTTTTGTGGTCTTAGATTTGACAAATCATAAAGATTTATTATAAATATTATAAAAACATTTATGAAATATCACTTATACAAATTTTTATTTTTTATTTACTATAAATATTATATAAAATATTTAGTCTATATTTTAATAATATGTTGAATAAAGATTTTTTTTCTTTGTGTATATAAAATATGTGTAAAATATTTATATAATATTTTGAAAAAATAAATATTAATAAATATTAATAAATATTAATAAATATTTATCAGAAATATTATGTGCTGTCTGGGATAATTCTAAAATATTGGTAGTATTAATTATATAAAATATTATATTAATTATTAATAATGTTGTTTATTAGCCAATCTTTAAATAATGATTAATAGTTATAGGTAGCAAGATGTCGTCCAGTAGACCTCAATAATTCGTCATTTGAGGTCAAATCGTCAATTATTACAAAGAATTATAGTTAACGTCAGTAATTAGTCGTTAAACCTTATTAATACGTCGTAAAATAATTAATTAACTTACGTTATTAATTATTCAAGAATATGACGTCGGAAATACGTTATAGGATGGATAAATGACTGACGTAATTAATAGGTCAAAAAATGACGTTACTATTAATTTGGTAACATGACGTCCGCGACCTTAAATGACGAATTATTGATGTCCAGTGGACGTCATCTTGCTACCTGGGAAATCAATATATGTTGCAACAATTATATATATATATATATATATATATATATATATATATATATATATATATATATGTTACATGTTATTTGATGTTTGCTGGATATAATATTAATAATTTTGCGTTTTATAAATATTACATTATGTAAGTATAACATGCATTATGTAACAAGAATAGACAAATAACACATAATAGTTATATAATAAAATATAACAGATGTTATAATAAATTAATGCTTCAATGTTATATAACTGTTAAAATATATGTTTACTGGGAACAAGCGTGAAAAGGTTAAAACCTTGAAAAGGTTAAAATTATTACATTAAATTACACATAAAATGAAATTTCAACAATATGAGTACAATCCAATAAAACGAAAAATACGTTTAATCCATTAACGTCTGATAATGAGCTTTTCATGATGGCACAGAATGTAATAAATTCTTATCATTACCAATTCACGAATTTATGGAAAATGCTTCACATTATTGATTTTAATTAATTTTAATTGATTGATTATAAGTGGACACAGATCACTGAGAAAAGTAGAGAAAACCTATTTTTTTCAATGAATCCGTAAGATTTTAGCCGCCATATAAAATCCGTCATTTTCAGAAGTACAAATATGAATTAATATAAAATAAACCTATCGAAACTATTATTTAAAATAATGAATTAGATGTTAAAATCTCGATTATCGTTGAATTGTAGCGAAAAAATGCTGTATTTCATGAATTTCCTTGATATTGCCGCCATTTTGATACCGCTATGATATTTACATGCATCTTTAAAGTACAATATAACTATTGGGTTCACTGATGGATGAGGTTTTAACCTTCCTGTTCTTGTCCCGTTCTAAAAAACGAAGATTTTTCCTCAAAAATACTGTTCTTTCGTGTTCTTTTATTACGCTACCTTTTTTTGCGCGTAGACAAAATTCAATTTTAATGACGTATTTGGAAAGAACATACTCTGAAATAATAGGGTATACATTTTTGCTCAAATTACTCATGATTTAATAAGTATCCAAGAGAATCGAAAGTAAGCAGAAAATTTTGGACTTTCGTTAATGGGTTAAAATGTATTAATATTATACTAAAGTGTAATACATAAACAATAGCGACAATAAATAATATCTTTTATTACAATAATTAAATTTAAACAGAGATTAATTTTAATCATAAAGTATACATATAAAAAATAGAATATTTTAAAAATATTTTTAATATACCTAGTCTTCTTCTCTAATTAAAAACCTCCAATTAAAAAAAATAAAGACTGACTGTAAATAAAGACTGTAAATTAAATCATATTTCCAATTAAATTGTTTTCACATCAATTAAATCAAATATTTAATTTTATATCATATAACTAACTTTGTAAAGGTATTACTTTCCACATAGCATGGAATATTATAGTAATATCGCACCAAAATTGCAATATATCAACAATATTACAGTAAAATATTACAGAAATATATATTATTGACATATTACACGTTTATAAATAACATTAAAATATTAAGTTATATTGTAGCGATATTACATTTTAAATAGCAATCCGTTAGATTTGATATCACTCACATTAAATTAAGTGAGGATTTATAATAAGTGTTAGTATGCTTTAAGCCGTAAGAAATTGATAAATCACAGACAAAAATGAGAAAAATAATTGATTGTTATTGATTAATTGCTAATGGCTTAAAGCTGATTCCAGCTATTTTTAAACTCAACCTAATGTTAAAATGTCATTAATGAGTACGTTTACATGTTACCTTTGGCTGGTATTCATAGTCAAATTTTATTTAAAGATCGTCTCAAGCAATGTCTTAAGATGCTAATACGACTCTGTGATTGGCTGATGGCACCTCAAGACAGTACTTAAGATAATCTTAAATATAAGATCTGACTATTACAGTAATACATTCGTGATATATCACCATTATATTACTGTGATCCATTTCGGCGGACATTTTAATATTGTAGTAATATTTTTGTAATATTTCTGCAATATTTATAATATATTTCACTGTAATATTGTAATGGGAGAACAATATTTCTGTGATATTGCCGTAATATTCCGTGCTATGTGGGTTATAATTAAAGAATTAATTATAAGAAAAGGTAAGAAAAGCCAATTTTATTCTAGCGTGCCTCTATTACGCGAGACGTCGTTTGCGAGATCCATAGATTATCAGATCTCAATAATAACTAAATTTATTAATTTTTATAAGTTTAAAGAGGTTCATGCACAACTCTCTAATCAATAAACACGAATATTCTCTAGCTTTGATCCGTTTTGTATAATAAAAGTGTTTTTATTTTTCCGCTACATGACTAACGAGCGAAGATATTGCGATTTAAAATTTCGCATCAAAAGTAAAATATTTGAAGAACCGTCGTTATCGTCGTCGTCGCTCAGGTCAGATGGTGGGGATTTGTACTGTTGCTTTCCGCGCGATAGATGATTTACGAGTTTGTCACAGACACGAGAATATATCTTAAATTGGCGGCCAAGTCCGTGGCGAGTTTTACGGCAATGATGTAACAATTCGGGGTAACCTTTAGAAGGCCGGAAAAACCAATGTATTGGCTCGTACTGAAAATTATTTTCTCATAGATGTAAGACATATACAAGCATTCTAGCATACATGAACATACATTTATGTACAACACACACGCTTATACATACACACATACATGAAAATATACACACGTATGCACGCATTTATAAGCAGAAATTAGAAGAAATTTGTACAGATCGACTATGCTCTAAACTGAATCGACATTTTTTGCAGTTAAAAAAATAAATAACATAAATTAGAAATAATTTTAAATTAAAAAAACGTAAAAAAAGTTTTAGTAACAAAGTTTTAAAAAAATAAAAATTTTAAAAGTAAACCAAAAACAAAAAACTACAAAAAAACAAAAAAGAAAGGAGCTACATGAACTCTCTACGTTCACGTTGTTAGCGCCGTGTAATGCTAAAGGAGAATTATGACATTTGAATTTTTCATTTTTGGGACAATAATTTTTGGGACAATAATGAAGTTATGAGTAAAAAATTTCAAAATTTGACGTTATTGTTGTATTTAACGACCCCGAAAATTCTTATATAAGCCTTCTTTGTAAAATTTAAAATTTAAAATTTTTCTTTTACCCTGAAGGCCAAAAAGCCGATATATCGGCTCAATCTATGATCGGAACTTTGTATATATAATAAACCCCCTATATAAGACACAAATTTTGGTCATTTTCAAAGAAAGTTCTAAGATCTCAAGCCCCGGCCTTCTGAAAGTTGTCTAATGACATGATGATGTGCACGAGGTTAGTGCCCAGGCAACCAGCTGACGTCGAAATGACGTAAATTTACGTGATTTTTGTCACTAATTGGTGACTATGACCTAAAACTGACGTTATTTTAAACGTCATAACAATCACGTCAGTATATATGTCATAAGTATACGTTATATATGACGTAACTATTGGTCTTTGGAGTGACGTTAGTTGGAAAAAGTAAATAATACGTCATAATTACATTATTTAAATGACGTCCCTAATGGAAACATATTACTAAAATTTTTACTGAAAATTTCTCCTAATTGACCCCTTTTCACTAAGATTCAGTAAGATTCGTTAAATTTAATTGAAATTAATTAAAATTTATTAAGGTTTCTTTAAGATTCATTAAAATTCATATAATTTATTTTTTTTTGTTAAATAACAATAAAGTAAATTTAATGAATTTTATAAAATTTTAATGAATTAAATAAGTTTTAATGAATTTTAATGAATTTTATACATGAGTTTTAATAAATTTTAATGAATTTAATAAATTTTAATAAATTTCATAAAATTTTAATAAATTAAATGAGTTTTAATGAATTTTAATGAATAATAAATTCCAATGAAATGGGTCGATTGAAAGAGATTTTCAATAAAATATTTCCATTAGGGGTTATTTAAATAACACGGTTTTGTTAAAAAAATTGTATATATTTATGTATTATGCGTAAATATTTCGTACATTCAGACGTCAAGTTACTACAAGTTTCATGTTTCTGACATCTATTAAACTGATCTATAACAAATATGTATTCATGACCATCAAGTGTTCATGGATCATCACAAAGTGCTAGGTTGCGTACGATCTTCGAAGTCAAGCAACGTCGACGGCGGTTCAGAGTTGGATGGGTGACCGCGGAAGTTAGGCAATCCCAGTATAACGATGCTTGTTGAGAAACAACGTAAATTTTTTTTTTTACATCATAATTATGTTATTTCGATATTTTCACAATGCAAGTATACTGCATATATAGGACATGTACCCGAAATATTTTCTAAAATGTCAAAATAACGGCGACTTTTACTACCTGGAATTGTCATAAAAATGACGTAAGTAAACGTCATTAACCTGACGTCATTTTTAACGAGACAAACTCACGTCGTCATTACGTCAATTTGACGTCATAAACTGACGTCGAACGGGTCAAAAACTGACGTTATATTCACGTCATTTCGACGTCAGCTGGTTGCCTGGGTGGCGAGTTAGTTTTTAGTTTCAGTATGCATATTACATCGTGGAGGAAAATACGACTGTGCCAAATTTGAAAATTAGTATAACACTATGCGTTGTACAATTAGATAAATATATTACATAAAAATTTTATTCCTTTATGGAAATAAGTATTCTGAGATAATACTTAATACTATGTGCCATGTTTTATTTTTAGTTTTTATATTGAAACAAAGAGAGGAAGATACTCTTAACTTGAAATTAAAATGGAAGAAGAATGGATAAAAGCAAAGAAGTGAACAAGTGAGAGAGAGAGAGAGAGAGAGAGAGAGAGAGAGAGAGAGAATACACACGCATGGATATACATATATGTACAGACATGCTCATATGTGTATACGTACATACATATACATATAGACATTACTAATGCCAAATTTTTTTCTTAATATTTAATTCGTGCAATTCAATTGTTAAGGTATGAGTACTTATGCGCACACAAGAGTAAAGTACCTTAGAAAAATTAATTGTTGCATTGACTTTGGTATGAGAACAATCTTTTATTAATCTGCTCTTAAAATATTCTGGTACAAATTTTTTCCTTAATATTTAACTTGTGTAATTCAATTGTTAAGTTAAAAATGCTGACGCGCAAACAAAAAATTTGGAACCAGGATATTTTAAAAGCAGGTAAATAAATAACTATTTTAATACCAAAGTTGATGCAGCAATTAATTTTTTTGAGCAATAAATTTTTTAAAGATATTTTACTCTTGTGAGCGCGTCAGCACCGCCACCTTAAGGGGATCCAGGAGTGCCTTTGAAATTTGATCGAGGTCGATAAGGTAGAGTCATTCGTGCACATCATTAATGAGATTTTATATGTATTTCTTGTATAGATTTAGAAATCCTTTTCCAGAATTAAAGTACACATATTAATATTAATCTATAAATTGGATTTTATATTGAAAACGAAAAAAATTTTTCTCATATTGCTCTACTTATCGACTTTTTACGTGTACATAACCCAAATTTTCGTTTTTTCATTTTCCAATTTGCGGAATGCGAATCTTTTTTTCTAGGATTCTAATCTTATTTCTAATTGCACGATATTATTCCTGAGAGTTTTTTCTAGGGGGCGACGTGATTATTTTATACATATAAACTATAGATTTTTTGTATGAAGCAAATATTGTCGTTAGGTGACTAATAAATAACAATTTTTTTTTATTTATCAGAACAAATCGTACGTCGCCCCCTTCATTTTTGTGCGTACTTTAATCCTGTAAAAGGATTTTGCATTCTGTTACTCCAATTCGAAAATCCAAGTTCCCAAAAAAATGTCGGTAACTCTGTCACTCCCGAATCCCCTTAACGATTGCGTTACACAAGTTAAATATTAAATAAAAAATTCGTGACCAGGATATTTTAAAAATAAATAGACAATCGTTTTGATATCAAAGTCGATGCAGTAATTAATTTTTTGAGGGTACTTTATTCTCGTATTTCTGTGAATTTTAAGGGTTTTTAAAGTTATTTTGCAAGTTTAAAATTTTAGTTGTATATTTTACGAGTATTTGATTGAAGAAGTACTTTTAAGCTTGTCATGTATGGTTGGCTTTATATTTTTAACCATTTTCTCTTATACCGTTACAGTACGACGAATCTGAGTACCGATACTTTGATAATCGTTTAATATTTTTAATATTATCTTAAAGTTTATAGTATCTTAAAACACAAAATAACAACTTTCTGGAGAAAATTCTGGTGTATTTGTTTATGCTTTTTTTATTAGTGGTGATAGCGTCATGTGAAACTAGCACTCCAAAAGAACGCTAAATATACGCGCGCAAAAAACGCCTTCAAAAATGTATTCTTGTATAACAACTTAAATTTGACACTACAAAATGAGAGTATTAAGTTTTTTCTCTACAAAATAATGATCTGAAGAAAATGCGGCAACTACACTGAGAAAAAAAGTAATTGATTCAACAAAACGTTTAGTTGCGGGCTGCCAACAAAAGATATACTTAATACAATAATATTTGCTGTTAATGCAAGTGCAATAACGTTGATTAAACTATGTATTTATATTGCAATACCATATATTGTTGTACTGAATATATCTTTTGTTGGCAGCCCGCAACTAAAAAATTTTGTTGAACCAATGACTTTTTTTTTCTCAGTGTATAAAAATGGGTGTTTATACAAACTAGAAGATCTACTTTTTCATTAAGCCTGTATCAGATTAGAGATTGATATTGGGATTGAATTGAAAAGTAACCAATATTCTTTAATTTTGCTTTGAATGATCAAATTCCAATTTAATAAACATTTTATTACAAAAACTTGGCGCTAATTAAATAATTTGCTTTAATACAAAATCGCTTTCTTACAATCTAACTTACATATTAAAATAATTATTTAAAATTACAATCTTTTATAATCAAACTCATAATAATATTATACACGTATAACATTACACACGCATCATAAAAAGCTAAAATATTAAAAATCGCTTCCTTATAAACTAAGGTATACATATCACACACACACACACACACACACACACACACACACACACACACACACACACACACACACACACACACATTCAAATGCACGCACAGGAGAAAAAAAGAGATCTAGTAACCCAGCAAACACAAAGTTACATGTAACGTGCTTGTTAGTTGTAATTTCCCACTCAACAATGTAATTGTAATATAACACATGTGTTTGTAATTGTAATATAACACAACTAACAGGAACGTTACATGTAACTTGGTGTTTGGTGGGAAATTATTCGATTTAGCAGTGCTAAGTTTTTGTAGTAAAATATTTATTAAGTTGGAATTTGACCAATCAAAACAAAGTTAAAAAATATTGGTTACATTTCAATTCAATCCCAATATCAATCTCTAATCTGATACGGGCTTAATGAAAAACTAAACTATGAATGCCAAAGAATAATAATAAAAAGTAAATGTTCTAATTTGTATAAACATCCATTTTCACAGTTGGCGTATTTTCTTTATATCATTACTCATTTTGTAGTGTCAAATCTGTTTTGTACAAGAATACATTTTTGAGAGCGTATACTCGGCGCTTTTTTGTACTTTTTTTTTAATGGTATATAAATTACAAACTTGCTATATTTAACAAAAGATAAAAAAGTAATATTGCCGTGTTTGAAAGCACTAATGTTAGATCATTAATCTTCATAGATCAAAATAAAGGTACTCGATACGGTACTCGGTAAGAAACTCGTTTCTTAATTATCGTACAATAAAGTTGCAATAATGTCAGCATCCTTGCGGAGTTCGAGCAACGGAAGTTGCAGTCAGAGAACGTACAATTAAAATTGATTATAATCATTTTTTTAACGGCAACGCAGCGGTGAGAGATTAAAACGAGAAAGTTTAAATGTGATTCTCTTGTTGAAAGAAGACAAGCACCTGTTTGTCAATTGTAAAATCATAGTTCAAAAACGAAGATACACAACGCCGATAAGCATGAGATATCATACACGCTATTTAAATTAGCACGTGACGTCAATGTATCTCAGCATTGGTGCTGCAAAAAAACCTAGCGAGAAATCTTCATGTCTACCATGATTATAATTATATAATACAATTACAATTAACTAAAGAGCATCAGACAATAGTATAAAAATTTTATATATTTTAATGTCATTAAAAATAATGATAATTAATTATTAACATTTGTATTTCTTTTCTTTTTTCTCTTTTTTTATTTCTCTTTTTTTATTTCTCTTTTCTTCTTTTTCTATCTTACAAGAGAACAGACAAAACTGTCCCTCACCGATTTTAATGAGCTTTAGATATGTTGTAAAACAAAAAAATATTAGACCCATATTTTTTTTTAGTGGCGTATCTCGACGTTTAGGGGTTGAAACCACCTCTCGAAAATAACACGTTTTTTTTGTTTTTGGCGAATATCTTTAAAAATATAAGGTTTATGAAAAAATAATTTATACAAAAGATTTATGGTATTTTATACTTTCTAATAGTATATTTAGATTTTCCAAAAATTTCAAACTTTTTAATTTACCCTAACCCCACCCCTTTTTTCAAAAGTTTGAAAATTTTGTAAAGACAAAAATTAAAGAGTAAAAAGCCAAATCCATCCAAATATAATAATATATGGGTTCCATCATTCTCAATTATTGGCAAAATGAAATGATAATCTCGTGCTATAGGCGCCGCGCTAGAAGTTGCGTTATTTCTTTAGTCGCGTCACATTCAATAACTGCCTCTTCTGCGTATATTTTTATATTAGAACATAAAAACTTTAATTACATAATACTCAACGTATTACACGATCAAGTATAAATGCATATATATAACAAAAGTAGCATATATATACGTACGTGCGTACGTACATTTTTCATTTTTACAAATGCAAATATAGATTAATATAAAGCAAAATATTTTTTTAATATTTAAAACTGCAAATACAATATAACAAAATATATAATATTAAGAGAAAAGTATAAAATATAAACTGCAATAACTATTTGCATAATTATATTATTTACACTATATGCACATAGCACACTCTGATAATAAAGATAATATAATTATATAATTTAATTTAATGAGTTTGAAAATACATTTATACGGATATATATATACATTTTGCAGACAATACGGGCGAATAAGTTTAATATCAGTGTTGATAGACGGGCCGATTTTTCTCGCGCAGGGGCATCATATGAAGCTTCAATAAAATATCCATTAGTAATAGGAAGGCGATCTTTGGTCCTCATACAATTTTTTTGCAAATTTATAAAAACGTTAACACTTTTTATATATTTAACACGCACGCATATATTTGCATATCGTTTGCATGTATATTTGTGTATACACTGAAAAAAAAAGTAATATATTCAATAAGGTATGTTATTGCGGGCTGCCAATTACAGATATACTCAATACAATAACATATGCTATCACAGTATCAACATTGTACTTGCATTAATAAGAAATATTATTGTATTGAGTATTTTATGTAGTTGGCAGCCCGCAATCACAAATGTTATTACATTTTTTTCTGTGTATATATTTAACATAAATTAAGGAATTAAAAATAATTTGCACTTAATAATAAAAATCAACTTAAAAACGAAAGAAAAGGTAAATTTTTGGAATAAAACATATATTTAAATTGAAATAAAATATTTTATTTGGCGGAACTCATACAGAATACCGACATTGGTCACAAGGCTAAAGGAAAACCGCCAAAAAATCTTATCAGTATTCATCAAATACGATATTTATAAATTATTCTATTTAATACGAGAAGATATACATGCATGTTTAATATATAAAAGGTGTTAACGTTTTTATAAATTTACAAAAAAATTGTATAAGGACTAAAGATCTCCTTCCTATTGAAAAGATCTTCCTTCTAATGAAAATGTACGTGCGCATTAACGTATATACATATATATATATATATATATATATATATATATATATATATATATATATTATATTTGCCACTTTTTTTGTAATATTAAGAAACATTCAAATATGAAAGCAAACTTTTTTTTATGTTTCTAAAGGATTTCAGAAATATTGCATTTGCAATTTTATAAAAACATGAAGCAAATACATTTCTGAAATATTTAGGATGAAAAGTTATAATTAAAATGTTAATGAAATATTTCTATACTATTTCTGATCGTTACAATATTTCATCAATGTTACATGCCGTGTGGGATGCTACTTTTGTTATATATATGCATTTATGCTTTATACCGTGTAATAAGTTAAGTATTATGTAATTAATATTAATCCGTTTTTGTATTCTAATATAAAAATATACGCAAGAGAGGCAGTTATTGAATGTGACGCGACTAAAGAAATAATGCAACTTCTAGCGCGGCGCCTATAGCACGAGATTATCATCTCGTTTTGCCAATAATTGAGAATAATGGAACTCATATATTATTATATTTGGATGGATTTGACTTTTAATGCTCTTTAATTTTCGTCCTTACAAAATTTTCAAAATTTTGAAAAAAAGAGGTGGGGGTCGGATAAATTAAAAAGTTTGAAATTTTTAAAAAATCTAAATATACCATTGTAAAGAGTATAAAATACCATAAAACTTTTGTATAAATCATTTTTTCATAAACCTTATATTTTCAAAGATATTCGTCAAAAACGAAAAAACGTGTTATTTTCGAGAGGTGGTTTCAACCCCTAAACGTCGAGATACGCCGCTAAAAAAAATATGGGTGTAATATTTTTTCATGTTCTACAACATATCTAAAGCTCATTAAAATTACTAAGGGACAGTTCTTGTTAGTTCCCTTGTTAGTTTACCTTTCACTATTACCGTCTTTTCTCTTCTTTTGCAGGCAGATACAAATATAATATTAATTGCACACCCTAATTTAAACTGTAATTATTTTTATGCAATGGAAAATAATTTATTAATTAAAATTATTAAAATTAAAATATTTATTTTTAATCATTTATTAATTAAAATTAATTATTACTTTAGTAAATTTTAATATCCGTGTTAATATTTCAATTATTTTATTAGCTATAATCTGTTAATAATAAGCATAAATTATATACCATACTCTTAATTTTTGTGTTTAATATAGAATTGACATAGAATTTTAACAATACTGCATATATTACAATTTGGACGTACAGCTACTACTTCTTATTTTAGAATTACTAGACTAATTTAGAATTACTAGACTAACAGTTCTTACAAAATTAAATACTGTGAACTTTTGAATAAGCACACGTCTTAAGTATCAATATCGTGACACACTACAGCACAAAATGAGTATTGCCGATCATGTAAATGTTATTTATAACAAATAATTGTCAGTCAAACATTTATATAAAACGATTGTCTATGCAATGAAAAATAATTTTTTTATGCACAAGACAAACGTGTTAAACCGAATCGAATTATCACGTATGATAAAACTTATTATAATAATTATAAATAATTCGTAGTGTTCGTTCTTTTTAACTCGACGATATCTCTTAAAATTTGAAAATAAGATTTAATAAGTTTATAAAACTGAAAAAATGTAACAATTAATATTTGATTTTATTTTTAAAAGATGTTAACCAAATATAAAAACAAATACAAGTAAAAATATAAAGTTTTTTTTACATACTACAAATTATTTTCATGAAAGCATTTCTATAAATATTATTTTATTTTGCTATTTTTTAGTAAAAGAAATAAATATTTTTGAAATTTTAATGAAAAATATTAGTTAAATATAATTTAATTTAAAGTTAGAAACACCAACGTTTTTTACCCATTAAAGGAACCAAAAGAATTAAAGAATTAAACAAATAAATTACTATAAAAATAAAAAATGTATTATTAAAAATTAACATTATATAATATTAATTAAATATCTAGGATTTCGCAAAATTATCGCGAAAAAAGTTTGTACGTTTGAAAGGACGAATTTTATTTGACGAATGTGTAACGAAATAAATAAAGTAAGAACGAACGCAATATGTAAATATAAACACCACGTGACAAAATCATTGACTACGTTTGCACGACAACGATAATCCGATTTAGTAATAACTGTTATTACTTTTTAAAAATAATGTTTGTTTACATGACAAGATTTATTTTATCCCCATTCTTCTTATCAATGTAGTAAAATCTTACCAATGTTATCAATTTAAATCACTAAAACTTACGAAAAAAGTAGATACAAAGTAACATGAAGAAATATAAAACAAATATTAAAATAAAAACTTAGTGTTCTACATTAATTTTATGTGTGGATAAGTATGTATACGCACGCACGCACGCAGGCACGCACGCACACACACACACACACACACACACACACCCACGCGCGCGCGCGCGCGCGCACATATATATATTAAGAGCTGGAATTATAAGACTACTCCTCTTCGTCAACAGGAGTAATGTTACTACCCATACAGCACCAAAAAATTACAAAAACATTGCAGAAACCTTACATTGAAACATTGTAATATTGCATGGACGTTGCGAAATGTTTTTGCAATGTTACTGCAAGCTTGCGGCAACGCTGAAATGTCCGAGAAATATTACAATGTAAGACTACTGCAATGTTACGGTGCAATGTATTTGATGCATTGAAACGCATTGCTATAAATATGCATAACGCTTCAAATTTAGTAGAAAAAATTTGAGAATATATAAAGACAAGAGAGATAAAAAGAAATTCATTGCAATTTGTGTAACTTTATAATCTTTTTGCATCCGAAATTTGGAATAATCGAAATAAAAAATTGTGAGTTTACGCAATTGCAATGAACTTTTTTTTTATTTTTCTTGAATATTTTTATACATTCTCAAAGTTTACCTATTAAAATCTAAAATATATTAGAAGCATATTAGAAAATTAGAAAATTATTATTACATTTTATATAGGAATAAAAACTTACACAATATTCTATTATCTAAGTAGCATTATTTTTATGTAGTAGCATTATTTCAGTTATTGTAAGAAGCAATAATATTAATGAATACATATATATGAATTTTTTAGCATTAATATTTATAGTCAATTAATTGTACTTTTCAAAATTTACAATAGGATAGTAAATTGAACAATTTTTCAAATAATCAGTTAATATGATAATTTTATTTTTTTATTTAAAAAATTGTTTAATTTACTGTTCTATTATAAATCTCAAAAAGATTATAATCTTTGGTATAAATATTGCACACAAATCCAAATATTTAAATCTCACAAAACTATTTAAAAATGTCACAAATGTTTTCTTACACGAAGTTGCACGTATATTGAAACACTTGCATATTTTTTAATATTATTTTTTTGAAATTTTATAATATTTCTGCAACATTATTAAAACATTTTGGCGTAATATTGATATTGCATGTTTCTGAAACGTCTTTGGAATATTACATTGCAACTCGTAATATTTTAACGTTGCAACAATGTTGCTGAAAGCTTCTGTGCTGTATGAGTATATTTGATGTTATAATATTAGTGTAAAACCTTATTTACACGGTATCCAACATCAATAATTATAACGACAGTTGTTACTAAACCGGATTATCGTTGCCGTGTAAACGTAGTTATTTATACATACATTGTAGTGACATTATAATATTAAATACAAATATACTTGTAAAAAGGAGCAATAAAAAAAAGGTCCTTGACAATAATCAATATTTTAAATTAAAACTTTAACGTCTTTATTCAGTATGTTGTTTAATTAATTCCAAAATCCAAATTATAATGTATGGAATACTTGAGATGCTATTCACAAAAATGTGACAACATTGCATAATGAATCGAAGAGAAACAGAGGTGATAATATGATTGTAAAACACATGTATTTCTTCTGGTAATATTTTCGTTCGTCCAACATGTCCCGCGCACACACACACACACACACACACACGCGTGCGCGCAATGCGCAAAATCTGCAACCTTTTCATAGTGCGCATCAAGAAATGCTAATGCTAGCGACAACCAAACAAAGTAAAATGCATAGATAACTTTAATATATCATAACTCCGCCAAAAAAATCAATACAGATTTCAATTTTTTTCAATTTGTAAGAAAAAGTTCATATTTTATGATAATTCTTATAAAGTTTACGAAAAAAATTCACTGCACCCCGGAGCGCGTTAAAGTATGAAAAATTTTGAATACCAAACACGTTCTTACTTATGCAGAGATGCCAAAAAGGGAAAAAGAGAGGATCCAAATCTGACAAATGCTCTTTAAAGTAGAGACTTCAAGCTTTAAAATGAAAAAAAACTTTCCAATACGATAAGTTTTCGCAAAGTTACAATTATTTGAAGTTGAGAGACATTTGGTATAAATTTTTATTGCGCTAATTTTGTTGATCAGTAATATATATGTATGTACACATAATCTCTTTAGTATAATATATAAACAGTATCAATAAAAATCTATAATTTACATAGTGTAAACTATATAGAAATAGAACTATAATCAACTTATCAAATAATTATTATACTTCGATATGAAAAAGAGATCTATTAGATATTAGCATCTATAAACGATTATATTAGCAAAATTTCATACTATTATTTAACTTTGTATAACTCAAAATATCTGTAGTTGAATAAAATATCATATAATAAGAAAAACACTTAAGCACATATATCGTGTGATAATATGTCCGAGTTTAAAAAAAATGAGAAAATATATATCTCAATGCTAAAATATGCCTTGAAAAAGTTTTCAAAAGTAACAATGCTTCCTAACAATGCCAGTTGTTGTGTACTGACGTTACTGCATAACTGTGAACTATTAAACAAATGATTCTATAAGTATTACCAGAATTTAAAAAAGATATAATAAATAGCTATAATACAAGACCACATATAGGCTACATTTAATATCACATCTTCTTCTCTACAATTATAACAAGAGAATTTTTGATTCATTACAATCTAAACATTATCGTGTCATATTATTGATTAAATAATTGCCGAAGTGATCAAATCAAATCAAAGTGTATGATAACACTTTTATCAATTATTTATGACGAAATAAATCGGAACAAGTTTTTGAACTATCGGTCTCTATGCGATATCTACAAATTTTTATCACAATTTAGGTTTGTATTAATTCTTAGTATATAAGAATATTATTGATAAAATATGTCTATATAATTGTTTATATAGACGTATTTTATATAGTGCAATAATATTATATAATAATAATAATGTAATTTATTTTATATATTTATTGCAAAACATTAATACGTTCTATATTTACGACTAAAATAATATTCCGTAAACTAATTAAACGTAATTATTTTTAATAAATAATACAAATATCTTAATAAAATAATTTCAAAACAAAAAATATATAGTAATTAACCAAGAATTCCAACAATTTCTAATAATAAAAAACAAGATAAGATGAGCCGTAAGAAGTCAGCGTTGTTATTTGTGTACAAAAATAAATTAACCCAACAAGTCACTCTTAGTAACTTTAATCGCAGCAGACGTTTCGGCTACACTTTAAACCATCCTCAGTGTAAAAAAATTTGACAATATAAAACTTGTATTCATAATGATCCAGAATCAAATTTAACCAACGTAGCCGGTTCCATGACCAGAAAAGGCCATGAAAGGACTAATTATATAAAAATAATAGTAAATAAGCAATCTAAGAATGATTGGCTTATTAATAAAACTCATCTCAGGATCTCAGATCATCTTCAGCGCAAATTCAGTACATAATAGAACAATAGAACGTGTATAACAACGTAATCAATTAATACAAAAATCAAATTAAACGGTTAATATATATCGCAATGTTAAGAAACTAAAATACTTTTGTATAAGACAGATCCAAGTAGTGTAATGTCTAAAAAGCAAGTGAGAAGTATTTGCTAGTTTAAACGTGTTGATGTCGCAAGTCGAGTTGATAGGGGGCACAATCATTGTTTATGAGTTTTGTTTTTAATAAAGGATAAATACATTTTGGTTAATAAGTCAATGTCCATTTGGAAGTTGAGACCGTTCTCTTGTTTTTTAATAACATTTCTGATATTAATATTCTGTTTAGATTTCTCTCGGTATCCAAAATTTCAACTCCTTCCCAATCAAATTCATGATGCATCCTATGATCCATAATTACAGAACTAGAAATAATATTTTGTCTAACGTTTTTTTCATGCTCTTTAATTCTCATTTTTAATTGTCTGCACGTCTGGCCCACATAAAAGCATCACACACAATCCTTACAAATCAATTTATATACCACATTTTTCTTAGACATTGTCGGTATCGGATCTTTTTGTACTTTGATGTATTTTTGTAATTTATTTTTACTGAGAAAGGACCTTATTTGTATTTTTAAGATGGTTATTAAATTTTTACACGTAGAAACTCTTATTAAATTTTTACACATAGAAACCCTATGTGTATAGTAAAATAAACTATGAAATAGTCTCTTCTATGTCGCAATCGGTGTTTTCTTTAGCCTGAGGTTTTTTGTTTTATTAATTAAATATTTAAGTCTTCTTTTTATCATTTTAAATATGAAATCAAGCAGGTAGTCATTCTTCAGTAAAATATCAATAATTATTTCTAAATTAGTCTCATAAAATTCGGGATTCCACAGAAAAAAAATGGTCAATTAATCCGATAATTGTGCTTCTTTTCTGTGAGAGGAGGTGCTGAGACATAAAGTTCAAAAATCTTTCAGAAAAAGTAGGTTTTTGGTACCAATTAAGCTTTATACCCTCATTCGTAATTAATATTGTTGTGTCAAGGAAATTAATTTTGTCCCCTCCCAATTTCTATCGTAAATTGTAACCTGGGATGAACCGCGTTAAATGCATTTAAAACTATATTTGTCGAAGTCGATAGTACAGCCATTAAGATGTCATCTATGTAGATTGTATAAAATAAAACGGAAAAATTAAATGTTTCAGCACACTCTCTCCTCTAAGTTTTGCATAATTAATAAGTCAGCAATGATTGGCGATAAAGGAGAACTCATAGGTATTCTAAAATATTGTTTGTAAATTTTTTTACCAAAAACTAAAGAACGTGGAATCTAAAATTAGTCTAATAACACCAAAAATTCCTCTTCAGGGATATTACATTCCCTTGAAATGTATCTCCATCTCCTTGCTACACTTTTCAATGCATCCTTAATGGAAATGTTCGTGAATAAAAACGTTTAAAGAGATAAAACTGTAGTTTTTCTCATATAAAAATCCGAAAGTTTTTTAACCAAGTCCAAATTATTTTTTATGTGATTATTTGCTACGGAAACAGCTCTATGAATAATTTTATGCAGAAAAATAGCAAGGGCATATAAAGGGCTATCAATGCATGAAACTATGATTCTGAAAGGAACATTTGGCTTGTGAATTTTTGGGAGACCGTAAGCTCATGGTAATACCCCATCACTACAATATATTTTCCTGTATTCCGCTATAGAAATGAAATTGGATTTCTTCCACCTTGTAAGCAACGTTTTTAATTTACTTGTTAACATATTCACTAGGGCCCGTATTTAGAACGCGCTAACAAAAATGTTAGCGCGTTGTTATCCAATAGAAAAATCTGTTTCTTATAGTACAGATTCTTCTATTAGATAACAACGCGCTAACATTTTTGTTAGCGCGTTCTGAATACGAGCCTATATCTTTATCTATTTTACTGTATGTATTAATATCGTTAAGCATTCCACTGACCTTGTCAATGTAAGAAAATTTATTTAGTGCTACTGTAACATTGCCTTTGTCCGCTTTAGTAAAAATGATTATTTTTTACGAATACGTTGGTGTTATAAGTCATTATCAAAAACTTCAATCTTTTCACAAAGGAATTGCTTTCTGGCGTTTGGCATTTTACTTCATTGAGGATTGTTATAGACCGACTTCTAATTGTGTTTTAATTCTCATTAGAGAAGCTTTTTGTTTTCTAAATTTTTGATAAGATAAAATATTGTAAAATAATTTCAATCTTGATTTCAACAATACAAATTCTACAAATAATGCAAATAATATGCAATTATTTTTCAATTTTAATATACATCAGAGAAGTATTTGTTACTTCGAATAGGAAGTTAATAATAAAGAAAATACTTAAAGAACTTAAAGAACTTAAAAAAAAAGTTATTTGAATAACATTAACTCCGTAATATACTGCTTAAACAATTGGTAAATCTTATTTATTGCTATTTTGCTGACGAGGCACATAGATTGAAAAAAATAACTATAATACCTATTTTATATATTGAAGCACAACGTATCTCTTTTGTAGATACATATTTAGATTTCAAGATGTTTGGAACAGTTCATACAGAATATAATAATTCGGAATAATTCTCGTATAATTTCTATAGATTCTATGTAACATAGAATTATTGTCTGCTATAATAGGTTGCGAAAAATTGACAATGTATGGATTTTAACAAAAGGTAATATTTATATTTGTTAATCTTTTTGGTGAAATTTTTCTTAAAATTTCAATTTTTTAAATATATTTCAAAACTTCTATATATAATTTTACCTATATAAGTTTCAGAATTTTTAAAAATTTTTGTGTGATTTTATAAGTTCTTAAAAAACTTCATAAATTTTGAAGACAAATTGACAAGTTTTTCAAATGTGCTAAAAAAATCATCGTTTTGAAATTATTAATGTGTGAAATATTCTAAAATATTTCAAAAATTTCTAAAATTTTCCATTTCATACATAATTAAAAAAAAAAATCACAAAAACTAATAGAGTTTGAGACTTTTCAGAAATCTTTATAAATTTAAAATGTAAAAAATTCTTAAAAATATTATAAAATAATTTCTTTTTACCACTTTTTTTTACAAGGAATACAAAGAGATATCATTTCTTTACAATACAATACGTAAGCATTCAATACACCTTCATCGTTTCCAGTGCATTGTGTATGAGATACCGTCTTTGATAACAATATCTTTAAAGAAAAAATTTTTTAACAATAATGTGTGTGTGTGTGTGTTTTCCAAATAAAATTGTACAATCTTACCTTGAAATCAAATCATAACTGTTATATCATTCGTAGACAACTCCAAAATACTGGACTCGATCACCATAAATTTCACATTTGTATCACTTGTGTCATTGCTCCTCGGTAACAAGCACGACTCGTTACAACGATAGTTTTTAAATGGCCACGCACATTTCCGGTCAAACAGCAAAAACTTCATGAAAAACAACAGATAGTCCTCACTGTTTTGTCTCTCTGTTGATTATGCAACGCAAGTACATGACACGACGATGTTACACAATGATTCGCGATTTTAACGATAGTTAACAAAATTTATTGCGAGAAACACGGTGTCACAACTCGTCGTACGTGCTCACTGAAAGTCCATGACAAAACTAACTGCGCGAACTGTCGCTCCGCGACTGACCGACAGAAAGGTAACGGCTTTCGCGCCGGAACACTTCGGCAATTTTCGCCTCGCTCACCGGCCTCACCACTCGACGTCGCCGACAGTCGCTCCGTACTTCTCGTCACGTCTTCGACTATCTTCGTTATCATTCGGCCGCGCTCAACCTCACCAAGGAAACGTAAGGCGCGTTCAGCAGACAGAACAAATTAGTAAGCACTCAATGATTCTTTATTATGATTAGTTCCTGCTTCTAGATCCAACGAAGAATTAATCATATTAAAGAATTATTGAGCGCTTACTGATCTGCTCTATCTGCTGAACGCGCTCATAGATAATAAATCAATTCAGCTCGATTCAAAGAGTGATCGCAAAAACAGGCCTAAAATCGCCCGTTTCGTGGACATCGAAGTTTAAGTCGATTTTGGCGATAAATACCTTTTATTATTGAGATATGAGGGGTTAAATTGGTCACTATACACCAATGAAAGTTATGCCATTTTATCCGTTCAACACAAAAAACCTCGAGGTTATTTATCATATAAAAAATGTTTTAGATACGATTTGTTTATCTGTTAGAAGACTAATTTATCATGATCTCAAATCGACGTTTAAGTCAGAATTGTGAATGCCATTTAGAGGTCAACTTGCGATTTTCAGAAAAATGTTTTTTAACTGATGTCGGATACCTACCTGTGCGGTCTCTGAACAAGTACATGTATATACGGGAGTATTTTATTAACGTTATCTTATATCAACACGATTTTATCTTGCCTTATATTTTATAAATCCGATAACCTTATAACAATACTTCAAATATAGGTACCACCAATTTCTGAAATGCTGCGATATTTACTATGAATTTTCTAATAGTTTTAGTAGTGGTAGCTTTTTCACCGAGATATTTTACAGATGCATAATTGTTATTGAGCAACGAAAAATTGTTAACAAAAGTAGTATTCTGTGATTTTTTTATTAAACTAAAGGTATCTTATGTTGAACGTGTAAAATAGTGTAACCTTTATTCGTAAATAAAGTAATATCAACTTTAACTCTTCATATCTCAGCAATAAAAGGTATGCACAATTCAAAATTTTTAGCGGATGAATATTTGATGATATACAATCAAAACTCGATGTCCACGAAACGGGCGATTTTTGCGGTCGCTTTTTCCCAAGAGCGTACGATCTTCAAAGTCAAGCAACGTCGACGGCGGCTAACAATTTGATGGGTGACCGTTTTTCCGATTGTGAAGTTAAGTAATGCGATAAATAAGGTGTAACTATGGTTAGGGTGGTTGAAATATATGTAGTGCATCATTACAGTAGAAAATTTTTGTAATGTAGTAAAATAACGTATTCGTTGTGATATCAATTGTCTGTGACATTAAATCGTCATTTTAATGTTATTAAGTCGTCAATTAGTAAAGTTAATTATAGTCAAGAAATAACCAAAATTTTACGTCAAAATGTTTGCTACCTGGATTGTTTGTACATATTTGTTTGACAAAAACATAAATACAGTGAGTGTTGTAATTCATTGATTAATCAATCGCATTATGCACAACTTTTACAGAACAAAATTTTATTTGTGCATAATACGATTGATCAATCGATAAATTAACAAACTCTGCTGCAAATATCCAGGGAAAAAGATTTTTAGATTTTGATCTCAACCGAGAACTGAATTGAAATTTACAAATCTGAAGTCTGAAGATAAGAAGAAGAAGGGAAAAAAATGACTTCTCAAATCGATGTCTGCTAGTGTTGCCACCTACCAGAATTGGTTAAAATATTTTTTTATAGAAACCTATAGGTAAATATAATATCAACTTCATCATTGAAATTAAAAGATATATGACATATGCAAAAAAACTTTCATCTGGTTTTTATTAATCACTTTAATTACTGCGTAAACTAAAGAAGACATTTATATAATATTATACTTTTACTTTTCGTGCATAAAAACAAGACACGCACGTATTCGCCCGTTGACTGCTAAATCTCAGACAAACATTTACTGAATTATTTTAATAAAACAAAATGGTGGTTCATAAACCCCTTCTCTCCTGTATTTATTTTTGACACTAGCCGGTTTTTAGGTAAATCTGTCTCTTCCTCTTTTAGTTCTTGTTTATCCTCCACATAATTTTTAATATTTACTTACTCGATTTCAGTTGAAACTTTGTCCAGTTTATCCATGCCTCTCAGTCCGTATAATTTAACATCACTCGGCTAAGAGAACACTCCCTCCTTTCAACAATATTACATCCATACATTTGTATTCAAATTTGACTGAAGATGACTTAAAGAAAGAGACGAAACGTTCAATATACACTGGAGCAAAAAAAATGGGACAAAAATTTTGACCGAATTTTTAAACAATCTTCAAAGTAACACAACATTGTGAAAAATCATCCAAATTACATGAACTTTTTTTTTAATTATAGGGCAAAGACTCTACTTTAAAAATCCCTAAGCAAAAATTTAATTTGTTAAGTATGATCCTTTTGTATCGCATGAAAACCAAATATGTTTTTCTGAATTAAAAAAAGTAAAAGTTTGTTATCATTTTTCACAAGTTTCTTGTTAAAATCTTGCTAATATTAATTCGGATTCTTAAAATTTATTCTTTTCTAAGCAATTTAAAAAAAAACATGTCAATATTTTTATCAATTATACACGAGTTTGAAATTTGCACTGCATTTTAGGGTATTTTAGCGAATAAATATTCCTATTATATGTAATCAATAATATTCTATTCATCTATTTCATGAAATTTAAGGTGGTTCATGCACATAATGAAGTACTGCAGATTTAGCTCTTACTTACAGGAATTATTATTTAATACATTTCTTGTGAAATATGAAATAATGTTGCCATATATGCTAGAAAGAGGCTCTCAAAGTTCAAAATTTTAGTACAGTTCATATGGGAGTTAATAAATTTTTCATCGGAAATATAAACTTTTTTTTTAGTAATTATTAAATATAAACCAAAAACTGCTTAGGTGAAACCTTAGTAAAACTTTGTTTCTGGCAACTTAAAATTCCTACTGTACCGTCTAAAAATAACTAAACTTGATGCCATAAAATTAAGTATTTACATTTAATTAACTCCTATCTCAATTTTTTATCTTATTTGCGTTATATTTAGTTTTAATTTGCGCCCTCAAACTTTAAATTTCATCCGTTGGTTCGTAAGTTATGATTTTTTTTAAAGAAAACAAGTGATAATATACGTTTGTCAACAAATAATTGTTATAAAAAAATATTTAAACAAATGATTTCCAAATTATTTTTACATTGATTTTTAGTCGAAGGTATAAAGAGATTATAACCCATTTTTGTAAATTTTTTTGAAACTATTAATAACGGTAAAAACGCAATGGACATGAAATACCCTGGTTGGAGAAGTTGCAGAAAAAAATTGGAAGAATTAGGGTTATTATAAACTCATAATACATGTTATAGAAAGTCTATAAGTAAAAATATCCGAAACTCATAAACCTCATTCATTTACATTGATTTATATTTGCATTTTAAGCTAAACTTAATGAGTGACTTTATCGTCTTCTATCCATCATTTTAAGCAAGGTTTCAACGAACTGTTTTATATTTTAACGCATTATTAACCGTGCTTGACTCAAATTCACCATTTAGTGACACCGGGTCACGATCGGGCTGACTTATTAATAAGATATCTTTGCTTGGTGCGCTTGGAAATGTAAACTTGTGATCCCATCTAAGTACCGCCAATTAAGTTATAAAGAAAAGTTACTCATAGTCATGTCCTTGATAACATATGTCAAGGTCAACGTTATCGGCGCGGTGTCCCCTAAACTAAATAATTACCAATATCTTTTTCGAAAAGTTCATCTATAAATTAATTTTTTTATTAAAGTAACATATATTAAAAATGTAATCCTAAATTTTTAGCTTAAAATATTCAAAATTAAGAAAGTTATAATTTTTCAGGCAAAGGGCGATTAAAAAAAAATTTTTTTTAAACAATTTTTGTAAATAAAAATAATTAAAATACATTAATTTTTTATAATTGAAACATATTTTTCTATATTTGTTGTCTTGAATTTTATTTCAAAATTATTTCAAAACCTGCGAAGAAATCTTTTATATAAAAATACATATAAATATACTAATAAATAGAATAATTCTTAGTGGTTGCTTCAACTTTTTACCATGGAAGATGGATTACAGATTGCAACCTTAATACACACATATATAGTCTGTGCACATACATATCTCGTACATGTGTGTACTAAGGTTGCAATCGGTAATTCATTTTCATGATAAAAAGTTTTGATGGTAAAAAGACAGTCATTAAGAATTATCCTGTATATAAAATATGTTTATAGTAGTTCTTATTTTTTGTAAAACTTCTGTTTGATAGAGAATAACCCACATAGCACGTAATATTACAATAATATTACATAAATCTTGTTTCCTTATTACAATATCATAGTGAAATATTGCCGAAATATTACAGAAATATTATTATAATATTAAAATGTCCGCCAAAATAAATTACAGTAATATAATGGTGACATATCACAAATACATTACTGTGACATTTACGTAGTATTGGTAAACTTCCGTATAGGCTGGAAGTTTTACTATCATATTCGTAATCAGCGCACCAAAATACATAAGAATACGTAGTTGAAAAAAAATCGGGGGTTTGACCTATACAGAAGTACAGCCATTAATGTGATATACAGCGTTTTCTACTGGGAAAACTAGTGCAACACTGGTGCGCACTGAGTGCAATTTTATTGTTTCACTGTAAAAATCAGTTTACATATTTTCAGTGTTTAATGTTCTACTGACAAAATTGATGCAAAAAAATTGCACCGAGTGCAACTTTTGCTCCACCGTCTTTCGAGACGGTGGAAGGTGCCAGTGCAAATTAAATAGATGTTATGTTCGTGCTTTAAGGTATTACATTAAAGTATATGTTATTACATTATTTTAGTAAACTTTATAACAATGAAATTGTTTAATTTTTAAACCTGTCTAATGATGTGTTCCACTGAACCACATTAAACCTGCACTATTATTGCGCTAGTGGAGTTTTCATCGAAATCTACCGTAGCGTTGGTGCTGCACCAGTTTTCCCAGTAGAAAACGCTAATAGAATCTATAGTAATATATTTGTTTTACACCTTTATTAATTGTCAAGAAAAGGGTTTTGGAGTATTTTACAAGAGTATGACAAACTATCCAAAGTATTTTTTTTATTCAGATATTTAAAAAAGTATAGACAAATGTTTAATTTAAATTTCTTGTTTCTGACGTAACAGTTTCCATAATGCTAAGCCCTTGGAAAAATTTATTATAAAAAACCTTACAAAAACACAATAATTTACTTAAAAAAAATACGTAAAGTAAATTTAAACACTTTAAACTTTAATTAAAAGTAATTTGAAAAATTACTTTTAAAAAGAGAACTTACTTTTTAAGAAATTTTGAAAAAACCTAAAAATTGTGAGAAGTAAATTTTGATAATTTTAAAGTTTTTTTAAAAATAATTTAAAAATAATAAGATTATAAAATTATCGGAATTTATTTTTTATAATTTGTATGTTTTTTATAAAGTAAATGAGTATTAAAATTGTAATAAAATTGTATATTTTAATACAAAATTTCTTATAAAGTATTTAGTAATAAAAGTAATTTAAAGAACAAAAAGTAAGAATAAACAGTTTATTTAAAAAATAGACAATTTATTTGACAAGTAAACACGCCTTATGTAAGTCATAAAAGTGGCTATTTTTTTCTATACTGATAAGTAACACTAGGGAAGTGCTATGCGGCGATTTTCCTGAAACTTGGCATACAAATAGTACATGGAAAACTATTGGAAACGTATATTGTTATATCGGCCCGAAAGCCGTTTGAAGAGTAGAAATTACCCTTATCTATTTTGGGGGTAGGTTCGACTATTTTACGAATTATTTTTACGATTGTTGTGAAATCAGATAACTAAGAATTTTTGGGGTCGCTGATAACGAATCTGAAGTCCGTTTTTAAGAATTCAAAATGGCGAATCCAATATGGCGGTCGCATTTTTTCAAAAGTTTTACACCCTATTAAAAAGTGCGAAAATTGCAAAAAAGTAAGAAATGAAGATAACTTTAAGGCAAATTTGTAACAAAAAGGTCCAAATCGAAAACTACCCCTAACAGTAACGAAACATCGAAAACTATCCGTACAAGCAGTGATGCATCTAAAAATCAATCCCTCCAATGTGTCGAACGGAGCACTAAGATTGGTTTTCGATGTTTCGTTACTGTTAGGGGTAGTTTTCGATTAGGACCTTTTACAAATTCGCCTCAAAGTTATCCTCATTTCTTACTTTTTTGCAATTTTCGCACTTTTTAACAGGGTATAAAACTTTTGAAAAATGCGACCGCTATATTGAATCCGCCATTTTGAATTCTTAAAAACAGACTTCAGATTGGTTATCAGCGATCCCAAAAACCCTTAATTACCTGATTTCGCAACAATCGTAAAAATAATTCGTAAAATAGTCGAACCTATCCCCAAAATCGATAATAGTTATTTCTACCCTTCAAACGGCTTTCGAGCCGATATAACAATATACGTGTCCAATAGTTTTTCATGTACTACTTGTATGCCAAGTTTCAGGAAAATTGCCGTATGGCACTTCCCTAGTGTTACTTGTGAGAAAATAACGTTGCATATAATTATACTGTACAGTACTTTTCTTTCTAGAGTATAATTATAAATAAAAATAGACATATATGTGTAATTAATTGTATTTAACATTTAAATGATCATCGTTGTAATCATCGTTGTGATCATTAAACACGTTATTAATTTTAATATTTAATAATTAACGTAAACAAAATCAAATTTGAAAAAAATCGCAAAAATAAATTCGTTTAAAAAATCTATCCTATTTCTTTGTCAATTTTTAACAAATTTTAACAAATAGTTTTGGACAGTTAAAAGGTAACTCTAGAATCGGAATAAAATGGATTTTAAATATTGTTTAAAGAATATAATTATTTTAACAAATAAAAGAAAAAACAATAGCTTAAGAAAAATGAGTAAACACAATCAATTTTTTTATTTTGCTATAAAATTGCAAAAAATGTTTATTTTTTTAAATATAAAATATATTATCCCTTGTCACTCTTTTTTTCATAACGTTTTTTACAAATATAACAAGTTATTGCCATTATAATAAATAGTAACACGTCAAATTAATTTTAGTTATTTTTGTTTGATATCAGCCTGTAACGGCCCAAGTAGACTCGTACCGCACATATGAGCGGTACGAGCCTACTTGGGCCGTTACAGGCTGATATCAAACAAAAATAACTAAAATTAATTTGACGTGTTACTATTTATTATAATGGCAATAACTTGCTATATTTGTAAAAGACGTTATAAAAAAAAATGTGACATATCGTTTCATCTGTAAGTATGCATATTAACTTTTAGAGAACCGGCATTTTTTCATAAAAATAGTGATTTTTTGGCCCAAATTTTGTACATATTTATAACGTATCATAATTTGTTATGCAAAATTTTATTCTTTAATCTTCAAAGGACAAAATCTCTAAAAAACGAATAAGGAAAAAAATAACAAAACTTATATCGTTTCATAATAAATAAACATTACATAAATTACTTAAATATTTAATAAAACGTGTTATTTAAAATAACCTTTCTAAAGTTTTAGAACCTTTCTTTAGTTTAATTTATATTTTTTTAATATTTACGTCAATATTTTTGAAAATTACAATTTTCAAATATTTTTTTATATAAATATTATTTAGTATTTATCTTATTTTATCATTTTTATTATTTACATGTATACTTATGTTTCTTTAAATATTTGTAAAGTTTAAGTGCAAATTTATATTTAAAAAGTAAGATTCATAAAATTAGCAAAGAAAAATAAATGAAATTACAGCTACGAATACAGGTTTAAGTACACGTGTTACCTTTAATAGAATAGGCCTAGCACGTAATATTTTGTATTACAATAATGTTTTTATGATTTCTTATTTTGCATATTTACATGTCTCTTATTTTTATCTTTTTGTGTTTTATTATTATTATTATAGATTTTTCTTTAATTATACGAGAAAGTTTTAATGAATGAATCGGAGAAACTTTTTTACAATTAGTACAAAAAATTTTTACATACGAAAGTAATACTGTGCATTCATTGATTAGCATGCATCTTTTAGATTCTAAATTATGTACCACTTGATGAATGCACAATGTTATATTTATAAGCAATTTTTTTTCGTACGAGTTCGAGAATCGGGTCTCAGATTGTATAGTTACAAACCTATTCTCAGAGGAAAAGAGACAGAATATATCCACTTCTCTGTCGATTCTCCCCGCGCGCGTTACAACCATAAAACTTATACTAATGGAAGGGGAAAAAATCCGTACAAGTGTGTCCAAGAAGTGAGACAGAAAACTAGTTAGAGACAGATGTCTCATATCTACAAATACGGCCGCTCATGCACATTATAAGGAAAAGTTATGAAATGAAACAGAAAACTAGTTCTGTCTCATACCTACAAATACGGCCGCTCATGCGCATTATGAGGAAAAGTTATGTTCTACCTATCCTTGTCGCACAGATGTTGGACACAGTTTCGGCATACGGATGTATACGCTATTCCGCTTTCATTAGTACACGGAAAAAAGTTTGGCACTACAGATGCACTAGTGCAATAGCTGTACGAAATGATAGGGCGCTGTTGCACTCTCCCTTGGCATGGCAGCTCTGTCAGTTAAGGAGCTCTGGTGCCCCAATTTCGCACTGCAGCAGTCCCAACTTGAAAGTGCAGTGATTGCCCCATCAGGGTGGGGAGAACAGTTCTCCCGGCGCTTAGTGCTGCCAGTTACCCAAAACCGGTAGTCCTAAATGCGAGGTGGCGCTGCACTACCACCTATGATACAGCAGTAGTGCCAAACTTTTTTCCGTGTATAAGTTCTATGGTTACAACACATCAAGGCCCCTCCATTAGTATAAGCTCTATGGTGCTAAATCATTTCAACGCCTAAACATGGCCTAAAAAAAAAGTTTGCGTGTGTGCGTGCGTGCGCGTGCACGTGTGTGTGTGTATGTGTGTTTGAGGGAGGAGGTGAGTTGCATCGGTACGATGATTACAGTTTTGCCATTTTATGCGCACGGATTTTTTTTCCTCAAAAGATCTTCGAATGGCTTTTCTTTTGTACTGTCTGTTACTTACACACATGCGCGCGCGCACACACACACACACACGCGCGCGCGCGCGCGCACGCCGCACGCACGCACGCAACTTCTTTTTTAGATCATTTTTGCGCGTTGAAATTGTTTAGCACTCCTTTTTTGTAACGATCTGTCGATTATACTGTTACAGCGCCAAAAAATCTGTTTTTCATTTACATAACCTCACTTTTTTAAAAATCCTTATTTGAGCAAAAATGGGACCTGGTTTCGATTTTACCTACCCAAAATTTATAAGACTTGTGTACTACAGTCCCAATTGCTTTCCAAAAATTTTTTTGTAATTCTATGTAATAATATATTCTATATAAAAAAATTAATGTTTTTTACAATTTTATAACATAATAAAAAAATGATTCTTTATTTCCTCCTTTTTTTAAGCTATCGGTTTTTTTAACTTTTATTTGTCTAAATAATTATACATTTTAAACAATATCTAAGATCCGTTTTATCCCAGTTCTATCTTTTACCTTTTTAAAACTATTAATTTACATTAATTATTAACGTATTTAATGTTAATTGATATTATTGTGGATTATACCATCGTTTCCGTCATGAAAAAACGAAGAGATTCATATAGCACAATATTGGAAGGAATCGAGCGGGCGATGAAGAGACAGATGAGACAAGAGTTGTTCGTGGACTATGCGCCTCAAGGACCTTGGAGAGGAAGCAGAGGAGAGAAATGGGGCGAAAGTGGGAGACGGCTGAGGGATTTTTAATTTTCGGAAGAGGGATAACGTGGGAGTATTTCCAAGAGGAAGGAAAGGTTGAAGTGTTTAGGGGTGAGTTGAAGAGGTCTAGGATTACGGAAAAGATAACAAGAAGGCTATCCAGGACGTCCAGGAGTAGCCGACAGTTGATATCATCGAGGCCGACAGCATTGGAATTACATTTAATGAGAGCGTTACGCAGGTTATCTGGAGTGATGTGCTTGAAATAGAAGGCGGGATCTGAAAGAGTAGGAGGGGGGGCAAAGGAGGAGTGAGACAGGAAGGGACGGGAGGGGTGGGATGGCGCAGGAAGGGAGGTGGGCTGTGGAGAAGTGGACAGTAAGGTCATCAAAACAGAAGTCGGATAGTGAGAGGGCAGATTTAGGTTTGGCGAGACCCAGGGAGCGCAGCTCTGCCCAGAGTCCAGAGAGGGAGGAGCGGGTGTCGAGGTGCGCGAGAAGAAAAATAATTATTTTTGGCGGAGGTGATGAGGAGGCTAACTTCATTCCGCAGGAAGACATAAGCTGAGCGGTTGACGGACGACGGATGTAGGAGAAGAATTCTTCGCAAGGCGTCTCTCCTGCGCATTAGCGTTCTGATAGATGAATCGAGCCAGGAGGCTGGAGGACGCCTTACCGTGAAAAAACGCAGAGGTGCGAAGCGATTCCTGGTATCGAGGAGGTAACCGGACAGTAAACCAACTTTCACGTCGAGGGAGGGGGAACGATGGATAGCGGCCCAGTCGAGCGCCGCCAGGAAGCTAAGGAAGGAATTAAGGTCGAAACGGGACACAGACCAAATGCGTACAGATCAAATGCGCACGGACCAAATGCGCATGGACCAAATGTGCACAAACCAAACGGACATAGTAACCAACAGACTTACCACATAGGTTGCGACTTCTCAGGGCACCTCTACCGACGGGTGGGTGCGGGAGAGGGGCGAAGCCCCCCGTGCACCCCCCCCCGTGTGTGTGTGTGTGTGTGTGTGTGTGTGTGTGTGTGTGTGTGTGTGTGTGTGTGTGTGTGTGTGTGTGTGTGTGTGTGTGTGTGTGTGTGCAAAGCATTCTTTGCACCACATGGGTTTGCGACTGTGCGCATTTGGTCCGTGCGCATTTGGTTTATGCGCATTTAGTCTGTGTCCGTTTGTTACTGTGTCCGTTTCACTCAGCCTGCTGTGTCCATTTATTACTGTGCGCATCTGGGGCTCACTATGTTAAAATCGCCGACGACAATGGCTGCGGTAAAGGTAGTATGAAGTCGCTCAAAGTCGGCCTGGAAAAGAGAGAGAAAGCCCACCTTGAGGGGCCGATAAACTACGCTTAGAAGGAAAGGCCGGCAGCCGTCCGTGGTAACGGAGAGAAGTAAATATTCCGGTCGAGAATTGTAATAATTGGGCGACGCAGCGAGGATACGAATCCTGAGCCCGCGACACGCGTAAATGCCTATCCTTATAGGCATTTACGCGTGTCGCGGGCTCAGGATTCGTATCCTCGCTGCGTTGCCCAACCATTACAATTTTCGACCGGAAACCGGACTCCTTTGCCTCCTCCTCTCCCCTCCCTGTCGAGTCTGACGAGACGGTAGTCATGCAAGTTAACGAAGGAATCGGGAACGTGCAGCTTCAGCTATGTCTCAGACATTGCGATAATGTCATAATTATTTTGTAAAAAAAAATCGGAAAACTCTGCGAAGTGGGGGAGAAAAGACTGACAGTTAACATGACAGAGGCGAAAGGGTCCATTGCAAGCGAAGAGCGCCGCGCGGGGGTCGCATCAGACATTTTTTCGGGAGGGCTGCTTGGGGATGGCCCCGGCGCCGGTAGTGCGCTTTGGGTGCGCGGTGGGGAGAGAAGATCGCGAATCCGCAGCGGGCGCAGACCGGGGTCGTGAACTCGCACGCGCCTGCCCCGCGCTCGGAGAGCGGAGAGGCACCACGCCATCCCGGGCGGATAAAGCAGGCAAGTCCGTAGAGCAAGACACCAAGTGACGCAGTCTAATAGGCGCGGCAGCAGCCTCTGGAGCCTCACGAAAACAAAGCCGTTGCGAACCAAAGTATGGTGAAGCCGACCCTTCACAGCGCGCCTCACCTCTCGGAGAACATTCTTGGTAAGAGCCGTCAGTCTCTTATTGACTTCCACGTTGAACCCGGCGAGAGAGTCGGAGATCACCGCTCTCCTCGAGAATCCCCTTGGCACGCTTGCCGTCGATCCAACGATTGCGTACATCGTTTAAAGAGAGTCTGACCACCAGAGGACGGGGACGATTGTCCCTGGCGGGGATCCGATAACAGGAGATGATGTCGCCCGGCATGACGGCCACGGACAGAGCCGATCCGATCTCGGAGGCGACGGCGCGGGGGTTCTCGTCCGCGAGCTCTTTTATACCGAAGAGAATTAGCTCCATATTTAGTTTATCCCGCTCCAAAGCATCCAATCGCGACATAGGGTCCGCCCGTGGACCTCCAAAATCCGCCTAGCCAGGTCGGGTCTCGAGGGCTTCCACCCGCTCGAAGAGGCCGCTCTGTTGATCCACGAGGCGCGACATCAAAACCGAGAGCGAGTCGATCCGCGCGGAGAGGGACTTGAATTTGGTGGTGAGAGTGCACATCGAGGATGCGAATTACTGCATGTTTGTCTCTAGTGATGACCTCACGGCAATTAAGTCTTCTAGCTTAGTCTCGATATTAGTTACCTTATCGAGGAGCGAGGCGATGAGATCCCGAAGTGAGCTCAACTCCCCGCCGGAGGCATCCGAGACCGGAAACCTGGCAGCATTGGCACTGGGGTGGGCGACAGCAGCTCGCTGGAAGAGTCTACTGCTTTTACAGAGGAGACATCAGATATCCTCGATATCGGAGGGGTCCCCATCGTCTGTCGAAACTCGATAGCATCCCTCATGAAAAACATGTTGCGAAACGCGCTCGCAGTAGAACGCATCTGCAGTTGCGATAAAGCGCTTACATACCGCGCAAGAGAGAGTTCTCCACGCGTCGATACCTGTCAAAACCGCTGACTCACAGAGTGGGGGCCTCGACGCCTGCGATAATGTTGACAAGCCGAATCCCAAACAAAGACAGCCGACTTTTGGAGTGGGGAGCGCGAACGTCTCCAACAATACTAACGAGTCGAGGATCCCGAGCACGAGCACCTGGCGCAGGCGCGAGACACCAACTGACACGTGAGCTTCCAGAAATTTCGGTGAGAAATCCGAGATGACCGAGTCCAAAATGAGTAAAAAAGACTTTAAAAGCCGAGTAGAGGTACTTACAATTGTGGAACCAGGTCGAACAATAGAGCCTTCGGCAAATTATCTGGAAAAGAGGGATAGACAGGAGGAAGGCAGTGGCAGCAGAGGAGATCAGGGTGATGGTCGGAGGGAAGAGAGAGGAGAGAGTGATCGAAGTGGAGGAGGAGGGAGAGGAATAGTAGGAATCGTGGAATGAAGAAGGGCGAAAATCTATGAGGCCGCTCAAGGGCCAGAACGTGAGAGGGTGACATTATGTGTGTAAATAATTAGGTAAAGGATTGCAGAGGAGTGGATAATAATGTACATGGTTCGGATACGCTCCGTTTAAAAGCGCCTTGTAACCCTTTCGAGGACGCAATAAAGTTAATTATTATTATAATATTATTAGTATTAATTAATATAAGTAATTACATACATATTCATTTTTATTCATAATTGTCTTTTATAAAGAAAAGTACTGTACAACTATATATTACATTAATTTTTCTGCATAAAGAAGAAACAAATATAATCACTTTTACGATGTATATAAGACGTGTTAACTTTTTAAATAAATTGACTATTTGTTAAATAAACTGCTTATTTTTACTTTTTGGTCTTTAAATTAATTATTTTTATTATTAAATATTTTATTAAAAATTTTGTAATTATAGACACAACTTTAATATAATTTTAATACTCACTTTATAAGAAACATACAAATTATAAAAAGTAAATTTTGAAAATTTTGTAACTTTATTGTTTTAAAATTATTTTTAAATAAATTTATTTTTAAATAAATTTTAAAATTATCGAAATTTACTTTGTACAATTCTTAAGTTTTTCCACATTTCTTAAAAAATAAGTTTTTTTCTGAATGTAATTTTTTTTTTTAAAGTAACTTTCAGATTACTTTAAATTAAAGTTTAAAGTATTCAAATTAATTTTACGTACTTTTTAAGTTTTTTTTTTAAGGTTTTCTAAAGTACATTTTTCTAAGGGATTTTACGGGTTATTCATTTACTCAAAAAAATAATTTTTTTTAAAAGTGTTTTTTATTTAGATATCTTTCTATTTCTGAAGAATGTATAAACAAATTTTTAATGTAAATTTCTTCCTTTTAACATCACATTTTTTTAAGTGAGTATCCAAGAGCCTTAATTTCTTGCATCATTACATAAATACTACACTAAATGTAAATGTTACACTAATACATTTGTATACCATCATTATATTACTGAGATTTATTTCGGTGAATATTTTAATATAATATCCCTAGTAGTACAAAATACTGACACAATATTAGAATGAGAAGTAATGTACAGACAATATTCGCAATATTACCAATGTTGCACCAATGAATTTTTTATATTGGATATTAATTGTGTTAGACCGAATGCGCCATTTGTGCCCACGCCTTATGTGTAACATAAATAGTAACATAAATAGTAGCCTTTTATCATAATATAACTAGTATGAGTATTCTTTGTCGGCACTTTGATTTTTTTATCTTTGATCACAAGGTACTACGCCATGTTTTTGGATTAATATCCAGTAACATATCAATTGTTCAATTAAGAAACCTGCATTATATTAGTATCAATTGTTCAATTAAGGAACCTGCATTATATTAGTACCGCAAAAAAATGTATAAAAATTTTATAAATTTTTAAAAAATTAAAAAAGAATTTAAAAATTAACTAAAAAATAAAAGAAATAAAAGCTATTTTTTGTTAGTAAATTAAAATTCAATTTAAAAAGTTTAATAAACAATGTATTAGGAATAAAATAATATATGAATTAAGACTGTTAAAAAATAGAAATATATCTAAACAAATTTATACAAATTATCTACCAAACACCAAGTTACATGTAACATGCCTGTTAGTTGTAATTTCTCACTCAACAATGTAATTGTAATGTAACACGTGTGTTATATTACAATTATATTAATAAGTGGGAAATTACAACTAACAAGCACGTTACATGTAACTTTGTATTTGCTGGGTGAAAATTAGAAACACTTTTATACATAAATAAAGAACAAAATAAAATAGTTTTTGTAATATTTTATTATTTGAAAATTAATTATTATATCTTTATTACTATAAATATTGCATAAAAATAGAAATAAAGTTATAATAAGCTATTACATGCTATCATTTATTTATTATATATATGTATATACACCATCTATACATATCTAGATATACATGCAATTACAATTTTTTTCGACGTTTTATGTCCACAAGTATAACCTCTGATGCACTCTCACAGATTTCACACTACCACATGTCTGTCAACAATTGTCTGATTGGTTTTCTTCAAAAACATGTATGCGCAAAACGGATCGACACAAACTTCAAAAAAGGTCAGAGTGTCTACATTAGTTATACTATACTTTTATATAGGGTAGTGCTATCATCGGTTGGGGAAACCGCTCTAATTTCTTTTGTTAATCATACCAAGGCAGGCGTCGAGAGCGCACGATAACTCACTTGTTTATTATAAATCGTGCGCCATATACATTCAATATTTTTATGCACTGCTTTAAATACATATCATACCACCATACATTGGAAAAACATTGGCCAATGCATTCCCAATAAAACCAATGTTTTGCCAATATTAGCTAATGTATTGTGGTACAAGAAATTTTTGTAATATGTCAGTAATATTTATACTATATTTTATTGTAATATTATAATAAGAAAACAATCTTTCTGTGATATTATTGTAATATTACGTGCTGTGTTGGTACTCTACGTTGTCAACCAACTAAAAATAGTTTATAACTATGGTGAATTTTATGATTGGTTGCTATTCACCAGTAAATAAGGGTCTTAAACACTCATATTTTAACAATTAAACAAATGTTAAAATATGAATCTCCTTTAACCCTAGACTATCACATCGGATCAACATCACCGTGGCCCAGACTGATGACTTATTAATAATAACATATCTTTCGGCGTACTTAGAAATGTAAACTTGTGATGCCATTTAAAATCAATTTCAGACATCACAGATAGAAACGCTTACCCAAGAGAGGGAGATGTCATTGTCTATTCGTCAGCCGCGTTGAAAGAATACGTTGAATCACTGTGACCCAGATGTGGTAAAAATGTTGACCAATATTAAATAAAAAATAAATATTTTCTATAAAAACTTATTGATTTAAAAAAAAGCTCTCCTGCAATATGTAAAATAAATACCTTTTTTGAAAAATTCATTTATAAACTAATTTTTTTTTTAAAGTAACATCTTGAAAGTATAATCTTAAATTTTAGCTTAAAATATTAAAAATTAAGGGAATTATGATTTTTCAAGCAAAATGTAATTTTAAAAGTTGTATTCAACAATCTTTTTAAATAAAAATAATAAAAATATTAATTTTATATAATTGCAATATGTTTTTCTATGTTTAAACTTTTTTTCAGAATTTTTTCAGAAATTTTAAACTCATAATTTTTAAACTGCATGTCATCGAAAATTGCATTAATCACAGTGACCTAGTCTGACAGTCTTGTTCAAAAAGAGAGGTGTGATAGCTTAGTTAATATATTTTATCAAATTAACTTATTAAGTACATGTAAATTTTTAGAATATTAATTTAGTTTTATTTATAATATTAATACAATAAAAATTTAGATCTTTATGCAGAACGCGTTTATAAAAATGTAGCGCTTTATTCTATTTTTATTATTTTGAATTCTCTATTCTGAATACTATTTCTTATTTCTAACTGGAATTTATTAAAAAATTTAACTAAAAGTATTTAATTAAAAGTTGGTAGAAATGACTATTTTTGCAACATACATGATAATTTACTTAAAGTTATTAAATAATAAGATAGATAGATAGATAGACGGATATTATACTGCGTTTCCTCGGAGTTTGCAGTCTCATAAAAAAATACATGCTTTCTGTACAAAAATAAATCTCTTTAACCCTACACGCCCTGGCCATTAAGCAACCTCACAACTATCACCAACCTCCCCTTCTCGACCCTTTACCTTCCTTTTCTTATACCCCATCCACATATGTAGTGGATAAAGTATAAGAAAAGGAGTTAAAAGGGAGAAGAACAGGAGGAGCGAAAGACAGGAGAGGGGAGAAAGAGGAAGGGAAGGGGGAGGATGATAAAAGGAAAATGAGGGACAGATAGGCGTGGAAAAGGGAAAGAAGGATATTATTTGTAAGGTCGCACGTCGGCTCGCAAAGAAGTTGATTAGAGGAATATGCGAATGTAGATGTGACATATCACATCTATATCCGTATATCCTTCTAATGTGATATGTCATATCTACATCCATATATCCTTCTAATCAACTTCTTCGCGACCTGGTCATGTGTGACTTTACAAATAATATTCCTTTCTCCCCCCCCATGACTATCTACCCCTTACTGTTATCTTCCTCCCCTTTCTCTTCCTCTTCCTACTCCCCCCCCCTTTTACTTCTCCTGTCTTCCTCCCTTCTAACTCCTCTCCTTCAATTTCTACTTTCCTCCTCCTCTATCCATTCTTCCTCCTCCTCATTCTAGTTCCATCTTCTTTTTTCTATCCATAGCTTCCTATTCGACAGCACTGTCCTTGTTCCTATCGCTCTCTCTGCCCTAACCGCTTCAAACTTTCTCTTCTCCCCCCCCCCTCTCTCTCTCTCTCTCTCTCTCTCTATTTCTCTCCTCTCATCTCTTGCCCTCCACATCTACTTCTCAATACACCGTCTGCTGCTCCTCCTGTTCTCTTTCTTCCACCTCGCTCTTCCTTTTCCTCTCTTTCCGCGTTTCCTCCTTCACGCCACACCTCTCCCTTTTCCCTCTTCCACCTGCTTCCTCCTCCCTCTCAAATGTTCTCTCCATTCGCTTTCTTTCTTTGCTCTTCTTCTCTGTCTTCTCCTCTGTTTTCTCCTTTCCTGCCCTCTTCCTGCTCAGCTGCCCCTTCTCATATTGCCTCATCTCCTTCTTCTTCCTCCTTCTTCTCACCCACCTCTCTTCTCCACTAGCACTTCTTTGCCCTCTTTATCGTTTTTATCTCCTTCTCTCTCCTCCGTTCTCTTCAACCTCTATCTTTTTCTATTCTTCCATTCATATCCTCTTCTGTCCTTTCACTTTCTCCTGTCTCTCCACCTTTCTCACTCCTTTTCTCGCTCTCCTCCTGTCTCTTCCTTCGTCTCTCCTCCCTGCCACCAGTATCTTCTTGTACCACTGTCTCTGTCTCCCATCTGTCTTTCCGCTCTTCCGTACTCTCACTCTCCTTACCTTTAACTGCTACCTCCACCTTCTCTTCATGTAACACCTTCCTTTTCCTTGTCACTTCTCTCCCTCTCAGATACCCTCTCTGGCAGTGCTTTTATTTCTCCTCCTCTTCCTTCTGCCGTTGCTCTTCCACCTGCTTTTCTCCTTCTACTCGTTTCTTCGCACACTTTCTCAACAACTTCACTATCTCCTCCATCCATCTTCTCATCTCCTTCACCTTTCCACACAACTCCATTCTTTTCATCTCTCTCTCTCTCTCTCTCTCTCTCTCTCTCTCTCTCTCTCTCTCTCTCTCTCTGCTCGTTTTTTCGCTCACCTTCTCAACGACTTCACCATCTCCTCCATAAATCTTCTCATCTCCCTCATCTTTCCACACAACTCCTCTATTCCTTTCATTTCCTCCTTCTTATTCTCCTTCACTTTATTCCTCTTTCCATCGGCCAAGCTTTTTTCCACTTTCTCTTTTTCATTTTTACTTTCCTGCCTTTTCAAGTTATTAAATAGTTATGTCATAAATAAATTATTCTCGGCGATTGCAAGCTCGTAAAAATATTTTGAAAATATCATTAATCATTGTGGCGAGTCAGGGCTAAGCACCCCTAACAGTACGCCATCACAAATACACTAACAGCAAGCCAGGACCGGGCACCCCTTGGCAGTAGGCTACCATACAGACACAGTAAGAGATTCTACTGATGAAAAACGTGATGCGCGCAGCTGTCACCAGAGGCCCGTGCTAACTCAGGAGTCAAATGACGGTTAATAGGAGCGGACGACGAGCAGGAGAGACACTTCTTGCACTACTGGCATTAAGTCTTTTTAAAATAATAGAGCATCTCGCTTTACCACACGTACACAAGTCCACGGCTAACATCCTGGCGGAAGATACAACGGATCGTTGGAGGCTCCTGCTTTTATTTCTGTCACCGGTCAGGAATACGAGGCGCCGAGTGCTGCTGATCGAAGGAAACCGGCGAATCTGGCTGTACATATCCTCACGCTACCAGCTACCGGATCTCTTAGAAAGAATTGCGAGGGACGGCCGCAGAATCGCAACACAAACGAGCCCCGTGCAAAGCCAGAGCAAGGACCAGGGAAGGCAAACCGTACCAGAAATGTAACACTCGCGAGAGACGCAGACTGACCGGCCTAACACCGCCGATACCCACGACCGCGGCACCAATACCAGGTCCAGAAAACGAGAAAGGAAGAACGACAAACGCCTCGAGGGAAAGACCAGGCGAGGTGATCGACACCGAGA
Source organism: Monomorium pharaonis (assembly GCF_013373865.1). Classification (NCBI taxonomy): domain Eukaryota; kingdom Metazoa; phylum Arthropoda; class Insecta; order Hymenoptera; family Formicidae; genus Monomorium; species Monomorium pharaonis. The sequence continues at coordinate 11,667,112 of NC_050475.1, read as the reverse complement.
AACGAAACGTCGAAAGGAGGAAGACCAGGAGACACGGACACTACGACGAAAGATCATCGTGGACAACAACAATAACAAACCGGAATACCGCATTATCGTGACGCAATAAAGTGGAGACCTAGAGCCTAGCATTTTTAGATCAAACGGCCTTTATTAGGGCCACATAAATTACATAGAAACATAACCCTTGTACATATTGTAAATAAGGACTAAATATATAGTATTACCAAATTTACAGCTTACTTCTGTCACACACATCTGTCCTCTGGCGAAAAAGAACACACCGAAACCAACGCGGTTCCTCCACAATCACATTTTATTTCTTTTTTGAAAAACTTTTTTGTTATTTCGAAATTATATCCTAATTTTATATGATTTTATTGAAAAATATTATTATATTCCAAGTTAATTGTAACATAAATCAGGAACTAATTGGAGTAAAATTAAAATATAAAAATATCTTAATAAACCTTTTATTATAATCTTTTGAGGATTTCTCAGGAGAGTGATCTTGATAATTATCATAAACTTAAGGTCACTGACGATGCATCCCTTTTCGACACGTTTACCGGTTATATTTATTGTAATTTAAAAATCACAGACAAAAAATAAAAAGTGCAGTATTATAAGCTTTCTTAATCATATTTTAGGAAATAATAATGATTAAAGATAAATCCTAAAATGGGCTCCGAAATAAAAGTAAATGAAGTATTTTAACAGTATATTAAATATACCCAGATAACCAAATAAAGGCAACATGTTGTTATTTTGCTGTCACTTATTCCCTATTAATTTTATCAAACTAAAGCCAAGGTGTTTCCTTAAACTGTCTGTTGTTCTGACATCATATAAAATTCTACATTAGAATTCAACAAACTGACGGCAAGTTGTCAACATGCACAATTGCTGTCAATGTGACAAGTTTATTATTCCTCAATGCATGCACTTATAATTTTATAAATTTATGAAGGTTATTTGCTCTCCTGATGTTAACTTCGTTCCACGTTAAATTACAATGATAGCAAATTGTGGGCAAGTTCACAACATACATGCAGTGCATTAATTTGCCCTATATGCTTAATCTCGCTTGGCTATCTGGGTACCTTTTTGAAGGTAAAAAAAAGACGTCAAGTATGCAAAAAATGCATATACGAGTAGATGTACTTGACAGGTTCTGATCCACACAATGAATGGAGGGAAAGAGGGGATGACGTCACTACGGAGGGGTGGGAGGTATTTATCTGTCACATAAATTTTAAAATTTCTTTCCCTCTCCCCTCTCTCTCTCACCCCTTTGGTGAATATATCTGTGCTTGTCTGCTTGTTGCTCCTGTTCTTCTTGAGCATTTCTCTGTTGCTATCTGCCTTCGGGCAATTTTTGTTACAAACATATTTCTATTTTGGTTTGCCTTTTATGAACGACATTTCATTTTCTTTCTGCTTATCACTTTTATGCCTGATTTCTGGCGATTAATTTCATGGCTTTCTAACCTCACTTTGGCTGCTCTGTTTGTTGCGTGGTGATTCTGCTGTTGCGCTTGCGTATTTAACCTGCTCCTTCCGTGCTACACTGCTGCGTTCCAGAGTGTGCTTTCACGACATACGACATTGCGAAATGTCGTGACATCTTGCTATTATTTTAGTGTTACTGTGATGCTTGCTACGGAAACATGCCACCTGTGTGCGCTAGATGTAAAAAGTCGGTTGCGATTGCGTCTGTCGAGTGCAAGTAAGTCCCAAATGCGCACAGTAATAAACGGACACAGCAGGCTGAGTGAAACGGACATAGTAACAAAAGGACACAAAAAACCAATCTCTCCAAGCGCAGCGGAGGAAGATAATTTTTGCTTACCTTAGTTGCACTGCGAATGGTCTTTATGTAGCGAGTTGGCTGCATTTTACTTCCGAGAAAGTAGGCCGCCTATCGACAGTGCCGCGCTTTTTATTGCCAATTTGACATTTCGATAGATTTGCTGCGTTTCTGGTATCAATCTATCGCGTACTTTGACGCACAAATGTTGTTGCATTTCTACAAGCAATTTGCTGACATTGTTTGCATTTTGGTGTTTGTCGTCAATCTGTCATCAATACTTTTAATAAATCTGTTCGCAGTTCACTATTATTTTGTCATGTATTCTGATGACAGACGTTGCTAAATATTTGCTGAATATCTGCTAACAGTGTTTGCAATTACAAGATATGTTTCTCATTTGCTGCCTTTTTGGCAACAGAATCTGTTGCCAACATTTGTCACAGCAGAAATGGTTATCGGAATTAGCTTGGCAACTCCCGTGTGTGTTAGCGCTCTGTTGCAGTCCCAGTCGCCTGATGAAATTGTTGACACCACCGTGTCGGGGATGTTACCCTGGATCATCCTGGCGAGAAAGTACGCGGACCGCTTTGAGTGGCGAGCAGCTCTTCACCCACGGAAGTCGCCCGCGGGAGGGCCTGAGGATCGTCGGGACGATTCGTCCGGTTCTCGCGGACTGAGTGAGTCGAGCCCACGGGCCCCTCACGTTTAGGTTGGTGCAGGTGCTCACTGGACACGACTGTTTGAGTACCTGCACCGGATAAGGAGGGAGATCGACGACCCGTGTCATCACTGCGGGGCGGCTCGGGGACATGGCGCAGCATGTCCTTGAGGTATACCCCCGCTTGGGCAAACCCGCGCCGTATCCTGACCAGCACTTTAAGGGACGACTTCTTGCTGCCGGCCGTGGTGGCTTTCTTCCATTGTCGGCGGCAAGGAGGCGTGAGATGCAATAGTTTCCTTCTGCGAGGACGGTATCTCGCGAAAGAAGGCGGCGGAGAGAAATCGGGAGTCGAGCCTGACTGCAGATCCCATCCGCAAAGAAAGGGGCGGGCGGAGGAGGGCGACGTACGCGAGAGATCCCTATTTGCCGCTTCCGCCCGACCCTTGAAACCACCGGGCTGACTCATGGGGGAATATCGGCCGCCTCATCGAATGACGGCCCCAGGTCGGAAGTGGGAGGGCGAGTGGTTGCGCTCTCTCGCTTTCTCATAGCTGTAGTTGCGGGGGGTGGCCGGGCCAGACTCCTTCGCGGAGTTTGTTCCAGCCTCCCCTCGGGGATGGGTCCCCCCGAGTCTCTTTCACTTCTGTGAGATTTGGGACGCCTGGGGGCGGGGGGGACATTCGGGGCTTGCGGCGGGCCGCGGTGTGTACTAGTTTGATCCCGTGGCCTGCCGGTTTGCCACGGAGGTAGGCAACCACCAAGGGGTTTAGTGGATATGTCACCTGGCCTTCGCTAGGTGGTAAGTTCCACATAACTCTCGTTTCTTCCCCGAGACGAGAGTATGTGTAAGATGCATTTTCCTCGCTAAAAACAAAGTTGTTGACACTACTACAAACAGACTTTTGCTTAGATTAATTGATCAACTAAAGGAATCCAAGGCGAGATTCTCTCCTTTTGCTGAAAAAGAGCGGCGTACTAATAGCGAACTTAATGATAAATTAAATCAATTAAATATACTACAGGACAAAATTAAAGGAACAAAAGTTTGAAATAGCGCCATGTTCGTAAAAGTTGAGCAAAAAATCTGAATTTTTTATATGATATAGCCCAAAGTGTTGACTTGACCCCTAAAAAATCTCCCCGCTGTAGGTTTAGCAGTTTCGGAGTTATGCCCCTCGAAGCAACTCTCGGTCAAAAACAAAAGTTGCAAGGTTGTAACTTGGAAAGTACAGGACAATCTGATGCGAAAAACGAACCAGAAAAATTCGGAAATGGGCTAAGCCAGTTCTATAAGTATCGCTTAGAGTGTTCTTGGTGATTCTCTTATTTGCAACTCCTTAAGACTGACAGCGTTTTGCGTCACGTCCGTCTAACCAAGGACAATTCTTTAGCACCGCTCTAAACCACCCCTAACACTAATAAGCAAAACAAAGAAATTGTTGATTGAATTTGTTTTGCTTTAACAATGTTTTGTTGTTCCACAAGCAACATAAAAAACAAAAAATATGGAGAGAACGTGAAAGATTACATAGAAAAGTAATGCGTTTTTTAAGGGAAACGAAAAGAGCAATCAGGAACAAACAGAACGCAGACGAAGAGTCAGCTGGAAGAGGCATGAAAGCAAAGAAAGATGCATATAGGGAAAATCTAGAAAGAGAAGAAAACCTAACACAAAAAGAGGGGATGAAAAGAAAACGGCTGGGAGAACAAGGATTTTTTTTATCTCAAATGCAAGTTGTGCCCTGAAGCGATCACCTGTAGCCTAGCGCAACCGCGACACGCTGTCCGATTGAAGGAGTAGCAGATAGAGATTAAAAGAGGTAGATTTTGTGCATGGTTAGGAAGGAGTACCAGAGACCTCTACAGGTGCGATTCAGCCCATTTCCGAATTTTCCGGACGCATGGAAACACCTGCGGGTGCTAATTAGTGTTAGGGGTAGTTGCCTAACCCACCCTCGCGGGATGGTAAGGGTCATAAAAAGGTAAGACCTTTGACATTTAACGGTTTTAAAGCCAAGCGGTGCTAGAGAATTGTTCTCGATTGGACGGACGGGACGCAAAACGCTGTCACCACTGTCAGTCCTAAGGAGTTGAAAAGGAATGGGGGTATCAGGGCGCACCAGGGACGCTCTGAGCGACACCTACAGAATCGGCTTAGCCCATTTCCGAATTTTTCTAGTTCGTTTTTCGCATCAGATTGTCCTGTACTTTCCAAGTTACAACCTTGCAACTTTTGTTTTTGACCGGGAGTTGCTTCAAGAGACATAACTCCGAAACTGCTGGACCTACAGTGGGGAGATTTTTTAGGGGTCAAGTCGACATTTTGGGCTATATCATATAAAAAATTCAGATTTTTTGCTCAACTTTTACGAACATGGCGCTACTTCAAACTTTTGTTCCTTTAATTTTGTCCTGTAGTTTAGTATAACGAGTAGTGTTAAACGTAACAGTCAGCGTATTGCTATGTTAGAACAACAATGTGTTGCTCTTGTAAATGCGGTCCGGGATCTGAAAAGTGATTGTAAGCCTTCTCTTTCCCTCACGGAGTCAGACTGAAAATGCTTATTCTTTCTGGTGTACCGACTGCGATGCCCGTTTCTTCCTTGGAATGTGCTTGCATCATACGTGCGGCCTTGGAAATTCTTGACTTGTCTTGACATATTCTTGATGTAAGAGCTATTGTTCGGAAGCTTTAGCCATGGCTGCGCGCGACCGACCTGTGCCAATCTCTTTCGCTAACTCGCTCATTATCACATTAGCCTCGTGTGCAATCCGTAACATAGTTATAATTAGAAAGAGAGTGCGGGGTACACTTCTTCAGAGAGAGGTTTGCGGTAAGGATTTTAACAAGAGTGTATATGTTAAGCTTCTTCCAAAAGATATTCACAATCTACTTCAAAAAATCAACAGGTTGCTAAAGCAAAACCATATGCGTATTTGACGTGCAAGTCCTATACTGTTTTGTCTCGTTGCACGCGGTTATTTAATTTCTAGTTCTACTCATTTTTGCGTAGCTCAATTCAACGTTAATTCCTTGCATGGACACATCGATTTTATTAGACTACACTTTAACACCATCCCAAATCATGTAATTTCAGTTTTTAAGACTTGGCTTCATGCTAATGGTTCAGACGATCTTGTTGCGCTGGATGGCTATTTTTAATTCATAATGATCGTATCGACCATCTTGTTGGTGGTGTTGCTTGCTATCTCTACAAATTACTAAGCGCTACCATTGTTGCTGCGTCATTGGATGATCAAATAAATGATCTGGAATACTTAATGATATTCGCTTACCACATAATAAATTGTTATTATTTGCGTCTGTCTAAAAAGACCTAAGAGTAATCTTTCAAGATTTTATCATGTCGTTTACTAGTGTTTCTCACCTATATAAGAATATAATTATTGACGGTGCCATGTTTCTATTATTTTTATATTAACCCTTAACTTCTTGCTTTAGCTCATGATAAGTTTTTATTTCTATAGTTAGTATTAAAAATGAAGTTATATAATGATACTTTTGTCATTGTAATTCTTATTGTCATTACATCTTTTTTGCGTTACATTTTTCTTGCGTTTCAGTTTGTTTTTCTGTCTTATGATGTTGTTTCCAAATCTTTGTTGTCATACTTTAGCCTATGCTTGGGCATAACAAACGGCATAATCAATTAATCAATCAATCTCTCTCTCTTTTTCTCTCTCTCCTTCACTCTCTGCGCTGTCATTACCCCACCCGACTGCTCGACAACTAGTGTGCGCCGCGCTTCTTTCTCCCACTCGCCGTGTGAGTCTGCCTGCCCTACGCCTGCCGGTAGTGCCGGCAATGCACAGAGTAGGCCCGGCGGGAATTCGGATGCCACTACAATGGACAATATTGCTGCCAGTCTTGAACACAATAGCGCTATACTGGCTGATCTTGTGGATAAAGTTACATCCTTAGAAAATCAATTTTCACAGTTTGACGCGAGACTTGCGGTCGTTGAGTCAAAAATCGACAGTCTCTCAATTATTGAAAGACGCGTGGAGAGTATTGAAAAGTTTTTTTCGAGCTCCTTCCCTAGTCTGCCTAATGATCCATTTCTCTCTAATTTCTGTGAAGTCTTGATATCGGGTATTTCTGCGGACTACAAAGGTAGTAACCTGAACCCCTTTACCTGCGACCTTTCTGGCCGAAGGTCGTGCACAAATTGTGGGTTAAGGCCTGCATGTTCGCGACGAACCACAACTATTTGCGCCCCTACGTCCGCAACCTTAATGTTCTTATTAAAAAATCAAGGCATACCTACCCAAAAAATCAGGGATACCTCGTCTTTGTCTCTACTAACGACTAACCCCTAGTGACTCAGCTCTTCATCCATACCTTGCAACTTGAATATATCTTCTCAATCTCTTCGTATGGCCCACTCTAACGTTAATCGGCTTAAAACGCACTTTACCTTAATCGAGCGTCTTCTGCTCAGTAGCTATGTTATGTCGTGACATCTTAGCGGTAACTGAAACCTTCTTGTCGCCTCTTGACTCTTTTTACACAATCAGCATTGAAGGTTACAATCTCTTTCGATTGGACAGGGTCGGAAAGGAGGGTGGTGGCGTGAGTGTCTACATCCGCGACACCCTTTCTGTCTCTACCCTCGCATCATCGGACCCCCACTTCAATAACACTCCGGAGTTTATTATTCTGAGAGTCGCCTCGTACAGCGCAACACTTCTGTTTGCTGTCGTTTACCGTCGTCCAGCTGCGGCTTTTCCGTCCCTTTTTTTCGACACTCTATCCAGTTTTATCGACCGCTACTCTAATGTCGTAATTACAGGAGATTTCAACATCAATTTGCTTTCGTCTACCTTCATGTCGGAGCCTTTGCGTTCTTCCATAGACAGCCTTTCTCTTTTCTTAGTTCCATTGGGCCTTACCCATCATGCTATCTCCGGTGAATCATTTTCTCATATTCTTTTGAATATGTTTATTATCAACGATCTCTTATTACTTTTAGACCATTGCAAATCTTTTTTTCCTTTTATCGTCGGTCTTGACTTGATCTCTACAGAATTTAAATTTGCCGCTTTGACAAACTCATGCAAAACTATTGTTCAATGCGATTTAAGGTTGCTAACTCCATCTGTTATCAATAACCTACTTGCTCTTTGTCTACATCATCTTCCGTCGCTGCATACAGATCATATCTCATCCATTTCTATCGACCACTTCGTTGACTCGCTTTCTTATGCAATTATTTCGGCCTACGACGTTGCACACATCAGACCAATTAGAGTCTCTAATAGACGTAAACCATGGGTTATCCTGGACTTCCGTAAGCTAATGCGACTCAGAGATAGTCTGTATAAGATTGCAAAGATTACTAATCCTCTGGCATTATTCCAGCGTTATAAATTTATCCGCAGAGACATCAATAATTCTCTCTACACTTGTAAAAGTGCTTATTTGCATCTACTTCTATCCGACTCCGCGAATGCCTCTGCCTTATGGTCCAACCTACGAAAACTTGGTGTTTGCAGCGACAAGCGCCCTTACCGATGTATTCACTGTAAATGCTCTCAATGAGCATTTCGTTCAAATAGCTACCACTGCTCAGCCGCTTATGTTCGATTTTTTAGCAGTTGTTACTGCTGACCTCGTACCTGATAAAGACGACCTGGAATTTGTGTTTTCAGCGGTAGCGAACAGCCATGCGACATTTTTAACGCTCTTAAGCGTTTCTCCTCGTCGGTGGGTTATGATAGAATTTCTTCTTGCATGCTGCGCCTTGCTCAGTCTGCCCTCCTATCGCCACTCTGCGACTTATTTAATGCCTCTCTTCATGCCACTTTCCCACCTTGTAGAAGACTGTACGAATTGTGCCTCTCTCCAAGTTTTCAAGTCTTTCAACACTCTCTGACATACATTCCATCGTCATCTTGCCTGAATTTTCTAAGCTATTCGAGCGCATTGTTCATAACCAATTATCTCTTTTTATCAAACAGCATAGTCTTCTTAATTCCAGGCAGTCTGGTGGCAGGAGGGGCTACAGTACTCAAACTGCATTGATAAGAGACTGGACGATATTTGACTAGCCATTGACCAGCGCAAACTTACCATCTTGTTTCTTTTTTATTTCTCCAAGGCTTTTGATACCGTGCCTCATCAACGTCTGCTTTTTAAATTGCGCCAGTTTCGTTGCTCTCCACAGATAGTTAAATGGTTCTACTCTTACCTTCTGATACCGTTTACAATTCGTAAGTAGTCCCAACGGCACGTGGTCTAATACTCTCCGTATTACCTCTGACGTTTCACAAGCTAGTGTGTTGGGTTCTCTTTCTTTTTCGGGCTCTAAAGCAGATCCCACCGGAACCCCGGCAAGGGCCACGAGGATTGACTGCATATTTTCCGCCCATGAAAAAGCGAGAACAACATCCCGAAGATGGAAGATGCGTTCGGTTAAGAGAGGAGCCGCTGCCGACAAGGAAGCGCGAAATCCACGTGCGCAGGGCCCCGAAAATTCGATCACCGCGCCTAGGATCCGCCAACAATTAGCGGCAACCACGTCACACGTTGCGCGTCGAGCCGAAAAATCGCGGCCAATAAGGACCCGGCTTATCATAGGCAAGGTGGGGCGCGTCGCCGAGCGGCCCCCGCAGGATCAAGGATCGAACACTCTGGTTGCGGAAGTCGTGTGAGCGTGTCGGTTCCGAGAGAAAAAAGTGTAAGAAGACGCAGGAGCTACCCCCGGATCTCGTCGAGGCTCAGGAGGAGACGGCTTGGTGAGACGAGCGTCACTAAATGATTATAAACCTGCCGATTTCGCGATTGGACAAGCCGCGAAAAGATCACGGATTTATTACTGTCTTTCGATTCAGATTCGATATGTTCCGTTCTTTTCGTTGTGTTTACGTTGCGTGCGTGCCTCAATCCGAGTCATTATTGTATTTATATCGTACTCGTATCGCGAACTTTTGCGCGATTGTGTTTTCGTCGAGATAAATATATTTAAATGTAATAAATGTATTCATCTCTTACCGTCTCGCTAGCGAGCGAGTAATAGCGAGTAATGCACGAGAGAGCACGAGTCCGTTGCGTGTTGCGCGGACTTCGAGACATTGTTCGTCCCGATCGTTTGCCATTGGCAAGACCGTCACCTTACTAGAAGTTTGGCGTCCATCAACAGCGCATAGTAGGACCTAGATGAGCCGGAGAATCTCCGCGTACATGAAATAACGCTTTTAATAATTATCCCGTGTTCGAGAAATCTGATTCCGAGCGATCGCCTGCTCGTCGCGCGCGTGAATTGTAGTCGCCGCTCGACCGACCGTTAAGAGCCTGTAAATATCTGAATCGTGAAATATACTTGTTATTTTTGTTCGTTTCATTAATATTGTGTTCACGATATTTCTCTCGCATTCCCAACTCCATCCGCCCGCACCGAACCTTCCCCTCTACCATTTTAGAGCTGGGTAGTTGGTTGTCGAAGCCGCCAACGCCCCCCGGTTACCTACGAGTGCCTGCCCCTTTTCTGCGACTTTATTAATTTAAGGGTAATTTCCCGCGACATGCGAAAAAAGTAGTACGCTTAACGTACCCGACGCCCAATCTTATATTTTAGCGACACCACGAGAACACGGTCACCCCGACATCCGGGCGACGCAGAGCCGCGACTAGGAACGGAGACGAAGTTGGCCGCGCTTGCGAGCACGGTTACAACACATACTCATACATAAAAAAATAAAAATTCGAATATTATTTAAAAAATCGGCCCTTTTCACATGATGTGTAAAATTTGATCGTCAACCTCCACATGGCGCACATTAGGTCACTCTGATGACGGCGGTATAATTGAGTTAAACAATCAAATTAATGAACAATATCATATTGATACCGTTTCATGGTATTCAAAGAATACTGTATTTATTCGTTAAAATATCCTAAAATGCAGTGGAAATGTCAAACTTGTGTATAATAAACAAAAAACATCGTATTGACATGTTCTTTTTTTATAATTGCTTAGAAAAGAATGAACTTTAAGAATCTGGATTAATATTAGCAAGATTTTAACAAAAAACTTTTGAAAAATTTATTTAGTAGAAATATTATGGCAGAATATCAACATTTGTTGCTAGGCTAACAAAAACTGACAAAAACGTTACCGCTATGCTTTACAAAACAAAAATACACTTACAAAATTATAAATAAACACCTTGTTTTACACATATATAACCTCTCGCAATGAATGAGCTTTGGCGTCCATAACACTGCATTATACGCTACATCGCTGGTATCTCGCACACTATTGCCGCGCATGTGCGAAAATTCCGTCCCATTTACCAACACTGCGTTTAATATAGAGTGTATAACAGATTCTTTTTATACAAATAAACTATTAACGATTATGCAAAATCTAAATATGAAGCAATATGTTGATGAACCAACGAGAGTTAATGAAAATAGTAAAATAATTATAGATTTAGTTTTTGCAAATAAGGAACTAAATGTACAACTACATTATAAAACTAAGATAACGGATCATGCGTGGATAAAAGTTGTGATAAATACGAACAAGATTGTAAATAAATATAAAGAATTTAGTGGCAGGGATTATAATAAATTTAACGCGAATTTTGTTAAGCTAGTGGAGAGTAACGTAGGAAAAAAACAAAATCTAGATATTAATATAAGATCAAGGAACTTATCAATAGTATAGTAGATTAGATATCTCGGCACCTAAAAAATTTTTAGAATACCGAAAATATGGAAAGACAAAAAATGGTATTTAAAAGAAATAGAAGAGTTAGTGACTAAAAGAGATGTAGCATATAGAAAAGCAATGTACGATAGCACGGAACAAAACTAGTAACAATTTAAAATTGAAAGAAATGCAGTAGTTAATTTAATTAGAACAAAGAAAAAAGGATATTATGCATAATTGATCATAATAGTAACAATCCTACAACTCTGTGGAAAACATTAAAAGAAGTTATTAGAGGAGGACCAACAGGCGCGAAAATTGTAGAAAATATAGACTTTGAGATATTAGACAATAATATAGAGTGCAGTATAGTTGATAAATTTAACTTATATTACATACAGAGTATTAAAGACATAATAAAATCTATAGATATGAATTATATAACGAGCACAGGTAAGACAACTATTTATTGTATTGAAAAGAAAGGTGAATTGAAAAAATTTGAATCAAATACGACAGAACAGTTAAAAGTAATTATTAGGGAGTTGCCAAAAAAGAAAGGTACAGAAGAAGGAATAACTAGCAATATATTAAGAACTGTTTTGTATAATAAGAAAAGAATATTGTAATATAATAAGTAAGTCATTGAGTGAGGGTTGTTTTTTGAAAGAGTGGAAAACGTCCACATAATTCTAATCCCAAAAAAACTCTAAGACGGCAAGTAATTATAAGCCTATTAATATACTACCAATATATGAGAAGGTATTGGAGATAATAGTTAAAAAACAAATTGAATTTTATCTAGAGTATTAATATCATAACGGAACATTAATCGGGCTTTAAGAAAAATTATTTGTATAAAACAGCAATTCAAGCAGTTATAGATGAATAGAAATTGATTATAATTATTAGTGAGAATATGGTGAGAGACAAATAGTAGGAGTTATTTTTGTAAATTTTAAACGGGCTTTCGAGACAATTGATAGAGGAAGATTATTAAAGAAATTATACCAGTATGGTATTACAGGAACAGTTCTAGAATGGTTTAGGTCGTACTTAAAAGATAGAATGCAACAAGTTCAATTTAATGATAGATGGTCTAAGATACTAATTACGGAATATGAAGTGCCACAGAATTCCGTATTGGGCCCATTGTTGTTTATAATATATATAAATGATATTGTTAATGTTTTCTCGGAGGTGTACAGTAAAAAAGTGTTTGCAGACGATACCTTAATATATGTAACAGGTAAGAGTAGTGCGGAGATAAAGAGAAAACTGTATATTGCATTTAACGTAGTAGAAGAATAGATGAATACTAACAAACTGAAGATGAATGCGGGGAAAACAAAATATATGTTAGTTAGAAGTATAAGAAAAGAGTTGAAAGGCAATATTATTGTGACATGCTTGGATGAAAATGAGATTGAGCGCGTAGAAATAATGAAGTACCTAGGTGTAATTATTGATGGTAGACTTAGATTCAGCGGTCACTGTGATTACATGCTAAAGAAAATAGGGAAAAAAATTAATTTTCTAAATAGAATAGAAAATTATATATTGGCATATACTACATTATATATAGCACCTCACTTTGAATATTGTGCGACGCTGCTAATTGATATGAGAGATACACAGTTAAGTACAGGCTACAAAAAGCGCAAAATAGAGCCAAAGTTCAATTTATGCTCCAAGCGCTGTAATTCATGACCCTAAGACAAAGGCTGTATTACAATATATGCATATTTATTTTTAAGATCCTAAATAATATGATGCTGGAGCAATTAAGTAATAGACTTATAGTAGGAGAGGAACGCGAAAAGCAGACTAAGCAAGCGGGGGACATTGCAATTGAATTTTGCAAAACAAGAAGCGCCTAAAAAAGTTTGTTTTATGAGGATGTGTTAATGTATAACGCATTACCACCCGAAATAAAACATTGTGATCGTTTAGAAACGTTTAAACAAATGTTAAAAAAATTTGTCATAAATAATATAGCATACACGGTAAAAAATTTTGTTTTTTTTTTTTTTTTGTTAAAAAATATTCTGGTTAAAATTTTTATATTAAAAGGGCATAGCAGCATGTGTATGCTGCTCCTGCACGGATTTGATTGAGATTTTTATAAAAAGTTGACATTAATGTGAGATTAAATTTCTTCATTATACATATCTAAAAAATAATTTTTATAGGAGTTATGGGAAAAAGAAAAAAAATCGAAAAAAAAATTTTTCTCAAAAATGACTGAACCGATTTTGATAAAAAATATGTTACGGAGGTTTTAATCCCACAATCTTATTAAAAACAAAATTTTTTTTTTAAACACGGGTTAAAAAAATTGTCAAAATCTTTTTGAATTTTTTTCTATGGGATCCAGATGGGATACTATCACTATTGTAACGGACCGTATTTCCTACGCGGACTTTAGCTCGCCGGGATCGGGTGTAGGAAAGGTCCCTGAGACAATAGAATCGTTTCTTTAAATCGAGAAATTATAATATATTTTAACTAAAAGAATGTATTTACAATATGTACAAGAATCTACCGAAAACGCGTCTCTCGCTTTGCAACAGCTGTTCAGTAGTCGCGTGTATGTACTCGGTGACGGTCGCGGTGTGCGGCGACGAGTCGACGAGCAATGCACCGAGGCGAGAGGCTCGTGTTTCGCGGCGCGGCGAGGTGCGCGGTGCTGTGGGCGGTAATTGCCGGTGCCCGAGATCGGTGGTGCGCGGTACGACACGCGAGACGGGTCTGTTTTGACGTTGCGCTTACCAAGTTTTTACAGCGTTTAGGAATAGCGGCGTCGATCTCAAGAATTCTCGGGGGAGACGGAGAACACTCCACCTCGATATGTCGAGCCGGGTAATTAAGATAAGGAATAATCCGTAGCCGAGAATGCTCGGTGAAGGTGGAGACGCTCTATCCTCTGCTACCGGATTTTCACTAGGAGTTAGATGCGAGCGGTGCCAAGAACTCTTGGCTAAGGCAAAGAACGCTCTACCTTAAGCACCGGTTCGCAGGAAGCTTTTCTTGGCGTATTCTGGCGGAATCGGAGTACCAGGATACGGTCAAATCAAGAAGTGTCGCAGCTTCCACCGGAGCGGCTTTTATACCCGCTCGGGTAGAGGTTCGGAGATCCTCGTGAATCTTCGATTTCCTCCGCGCTCGATCCTTTCTGTGGGAGCTGGGAGAACGACGGGGGAAATGCGCGGAGCGGAGACGAAGATTGTCTCGACGTTCGTAAGAAAGAGTAGGACGGGCCGGTGCCCGTTTTTGCGGCCCGGCTGGTGTTTGGCCGGGTCGTGTGCGGTCGGTAATGCCGGCGGACGGGAGGTTCGTTACACCATTTTTTGTAGAAAAAATCTATGGCTTCTCTAATATGACATATTTAAGTTTCAAAATGATCGGAAAGGTACTACATATATAAACATAAATATATATATATATATATTTAATTATTTATATACATATATTCATAATGCATACGTATATATTATTAAATATATATACAGGATAGTTGGCTATAAATGTACAAACCTTATAAAAAAAATAAAAAGCATCGAGATAAATACAACGAACGGAAAACAATCAAAATCGACTACATAAAGTTTTGAAAAAAATTGCTAAGATGTGCGAATAAACGCGCAGTGGACGCGCATCGTGGGCCTCAATCACCTTGTATATACATCCAAACAAAATTACCTTTTTAAGAACGTAAAAAAAGGCGCTGAACGGTTTTTCTTTAAGGAAGAAAATCACAAATTCTAGATAATACTTTTGTTCAAATTCAATCTAAGTAATATATACCTTTATGGTTGGAAAATATCACATTTATTTACGTATCAAATAAATCAAAGATAATACTTTTCATCAAATTCAATTAAAATAATACATATATAAATGACGTGACTTTGTCTGTCACAAGGGCCTAAGCTCGACTGAGAGGGGGAAATCTGGGATTGCGCCCTTGTGTCGGCGGGGAGCGATCTCTCCACCTCGACGGCGTATATCTTTTTGTATTTTTGTGCGTCTTATTGTGTCTTTCGATTTAATTACTTTTTGTTAAGTGCTTTTGTTTAGTGACTGCGAAATTGCGAACGAGACCCGGGTGAGAGGCCGAAGGAGATTTTTGTTGTAAATCAGAGAAGCTGTGTGAAGGGTATGGGGCATGCGCAGCATGCGGGAGAAACTTTACAAGAGCTACGTGCTTGTATTTTGGTATACTCCGTCCTTTATTATTCCTCTACAATTATATATTACAAAATAACAATTAAACCTTTTACACTCTCTGCAGTAATCATTTTACGTAAGTCATGATATATCATCGCTACTTGCTATACGAAAAATCTATCAATTCAACAGCGATTTTGTTAGTATTAACCGTAAAGAACTAAAATTATAGTACAATACTAATATAACATAAAAGTATATAACAAAGTGATTGTAAACAAATTATTTTTACCTCTCCTATTTCTTTGACTTTGCGGCGTAAATCCTCGCACAACGTTAATAAATTTTTACGGGAGTTACGCTAATAAATTTTTCTTCTTTATTTGTGAAAATTTTAAGATGTATTGTCATTTTTTTGCCAAAAATCTATTTGCCAAAAATGTTTTTTTTTTCTGTGTATTATTATTATTATTATTATTATTATTATTATTATTATTATTATTATTATTATAGTGTTAACCCTTTAAAGCCCTGAACTATAATTATCAGAAACGCCTTAAAAAATTCATAACTTAGTCAAAAATCAAGGTACTTCGATTTTTTACCATTGTAAAGATAAATTCTTCTATTAAAAAATGCAATATTGATTGTACGTAAATTCAGTTTAGTTTTTGAGTTAAAGCATCAAGAATAAGGTCATATTTTAGGCAAAACACCTATAATAACAAAAGTGATTAAGACTGTTACTGACGCCTAATAGCGTATTGTAAATGAGTATACTGACATCTGGTTTACATTTAGAAGTCTTTTTAATTGCAAAAGTTAATCATAAAAAGCAAAAATTCAAAATGGCAGATTTAAAATGGTAGACATAAGTTTCAAAAAATTAACGGATTTTCATAAAATTTGATATTCTGAGATTTTATGGGTCGCTGAATTTGAATATGATATCAGAACCCAAAGTTCAAAGTGGCAGAACCAATATGTCGGACAAGAATTTCAAAAAAATCAACGGATCTCCTTCATAAAACTTGAAAGGGTAGTTTAACTTGAAAAAGCAGTTTTTCGTGAATAGAAAATTATAATATTTATTTTTTGTAATTATTTATCCTGTTTAACTTTCGTAAAGTTCTAATTTCAATGATAAGATACAAAAAAGTCGAGCCTTAAAAGGTTAAAGTAAAACAATAAAAAATTATATTTGGTATTATCCTTCTATTAATTTTTTATAAATTATTAATTAAATCCGTGTGTATTAAGCAAATTTCCTATACTTACTATTTTTTTATCGGATAAAAATCGGAAAGAGAATAATTTTCAAAATATTCTCTCTCTCTCTCTCTCTCTCTCTCTCTCTCTCTCTCTCTCTCTTCCTCTCTCTCTCTCTCTCTCTCTGTTTATTTATTTCTACAAGATAAAAATTAACCACACAAAAAGTAGAAATATTTTAATTTTAAGAATGTCTTATTTTTCTTAAATATTAAAATTAAAATGAGTTTATACAACGTTAAATAGATATAATTTATTTATACAAAGAATTGTATTTCATAAAGAAAAATATATTCGCATTATTTAATAATAATTTTCATGAACTGAGAAAAAAGTATCGGATAAAAGATATAAAATTTAATATTTTTTATACTGTTATTATTGAAATAATCATATAGTGCTGTTTTATAACTATTGTAATATTAAAATAATATTTTGCAAAAATTGAAAATTATTAAATTATTTTAAAAAATTTTATGTCCTTTCTAATATACGAGACAATAATTATTTTGAACTTTTTCTGTGTGATTAAAAACGCTCGTTTTCTGCATGGAACAAGAACAATGATTAAGCGCTGCGATTTAACTTGATTACCAGCACTTTCATATTTTTAATCAGATATAAGAAGTGACTCACCTATTCTTACGTGGCAATGTCGTAATAGCCGTGTTCAAGGACCTCTTGTAATGATTATTATCCCTTTTAGATCTCCTCGGAATTGCCGCGCAAGCATCCAGCGTAAAACTGTAAGTCCTTCGTTTCTTTAAGCACAACATCTCTACTATTTGTTTATTTTCACGAGCTCATAACAATTCCACAATATATCGCACATTAACTATCTTTCCGTTCTATCACCACAAGAATTGTTTTGCCTCATGTTATAACACAATGTTTATAACACACTGAATATTTAAACATCTTTGATGATCCTCTCATATCATATAGTTTGAAGACATTCACGAAAATAAAGTAAATCACTAAGTCCGTGGTATAATACACAATAAACAATTTTACGTTAAATTTAACATGAAATGAATATATTTGCAAGAAACAATAAGAAATTGTGGAAACATATTTCTTCAGTAAAATTTACTATTTATAGTATAATATATTAACACGTACATTTTATTCATTTAATAACGATAGAGTTTACATATTAAAACGTTATTTCTTTATTATTTGTTCATTTATCCATAATTTATCCATAAATTATATTATTTTTACACTAAGAAATGTTAAATATCCATTTAATAAAATAATACAATAAACATTACATTAAAAATTTAATACAAAAATTTTGCTAAACGATTTTAACACAAATATAAAGTATTTTTTGCTATGTATATATATACGATCTCTTTACGTCAGTTATACAATAAATACAATAGTACAAATACCATATACTGAACAAGTTTTAAATATTCGATCACATACTTCGTACTCGTTAACAATTAATTAATTTGAAAAATTTTCGTTTACGATTAAACTTTCCTACAAACGTTTCCATTTTTCGTAATTATAATTGCCAATTCAAAACTTTTGATCAAAATAAACGATTATTATATATCCATTCAGAAAAAAAGTACGATAACTCTTCGGGCAAACTCTCACGAGAGAAGCAGAAACGTCAGCCTCACATCGGAGTTATAACTGTACTGAACATCGCGCTCAGAATCCTTCCTCAAGCGCAAGTGCACTCGGTGATAATGACCTCCACGAAAATTACGGGGGCATCGTCTCCGCGACTCGCGGCCCTGCATGCATTTTATCAGATAATATTCTTCCTCTTTCATAACTTATGTTACACAAATGTTGCACATTGTTGTCATCTTTTAGTTTCATATGTTTTCAGATTGCATAATTTACATAAATTATTAAATAAAAATTTATATATATATATATATAATATATATAATATATTTTATAAAAATATAATATAAAATTTATTTAATATATATAATATATTATAAAAAATATATAAATATAAATTTAATAATTTTATGTGGGATTACAAAATTGTTATGTAAACTATAAAAAACCTTGCACTTCATTAATACTGATAAAAACTAGAGTGTACTAGTCTGGAACCTATTTGACATTCGATTAATTTAGCCATTTTATTTACAATTTGACCGGATAATCGGTTAGTTCAGTTATCCAATCGAATTACGAAAAAATGGTATCAATAGTTTAATAAATAATAAATAACAATTATATATTAAAAAATTACACGCGCGCGCGCGCACGCGCGTGTGTGTGTGAAATATAGTATCCGTATTTTATTAGATATCTGAATAATTAAATATTTTTATCAATATATTTTATATATGTAGTATAAATTAATTTTAGTATTTATTACACTTAAAAAATGTAATATTTTAATATATATTTGTATATATTTGTATATATTTTATATATGTAGTATAAATAAATTTTAGTATTTATTACACTTAAAAAATGTAATATTTTAATATATAATTGTTATTTATTATTTATTAAACTATTAATACCATTTTTTCGTAATTCGATTGGATAACTGAACTAACCGATTATCCGGTCAAATTGTAAATAAAATGGCTAAATTAATCGAATGTCAAATAGGTTCCAGACTAGTACACTCTAGTTTTTATCAGTATTAATAAAGTGCAAGGTTTTTTATAGTTTATAAAAATTTATAGTTTACAAAAAAATAAAAAAATGTTTTAAGAGGCATGCAGATTGATTGTCCTCAAATCATAAAATTTTTGTATATTATGTAATTACTTTCGTTTTTGTGTCACATGTGTTACATAAATGTAACATAATATAAAACTCCAAGTACATTAGTTTACTGTAATAATAGATGTAATTTTATTAAAAATAGACACAAGTATTAATATTGAATTTTTTTGTAATTTACAATTTGATCTCTTAAATAAATATAAATTAAAAAATGAATAATAAGTGTTATCGGGTGTACTTCCGAAAAGGTGAAACCTCCGATCGCGCTGAAATTTTAACCAAAGCTTACCCTTGATTAGAGAAGAAAGTCCCTAAAAGGATTTTCACCGACAAAGCTTTATTTGCCACTTCCTAAAGTTGCAAACATTTTTACTGTATATCTCTGAAAGTATTGATTTTAGAGAAAAAAGTTTCAAACAAAAAATGAAGCTCATAAAAGGCTCTACAAAAAAGGTTATATACATTTTTTACGTACCCCTATTATTTTGGCAGTTATAATAACTGTTATGAAATAAAATAATTTTAATTTTGGATTAACAGGATTTTACTCGTATAAACACACGCGCGTGGATGGGTTTATTGTAGGCATTCTCCTGGTTTATGAATATCCAATTGACATTGTAACATGGTCAATTGGATATTCATAAATTTAAATAATGACTTAAAATTGATTGGGTTAAAGTTAGGATTACAGTAACAAATGCGCATGGACCAAATGCATACGGATCAAATGCGCACGAACTTACCACATGGGTTGCAACTTTTCAGGGCACCCCTACCGACGGGGTGGATGCGGGAGGGGGGGGGCGAAGCCCTCCCCCGTGTGTGTGTGTGTGTGTGTGCGCGCGCGCGCGCAAAACATTCTCTGCACCACATGGGTTTGCGACTGTGTTCGTTTCGCACTGTGCGTATTTGGTCTGTGCGCATTTGAAACGAGATTTTTATTATATACGTATTCATTTGAATTTTGCGCATTTCTATTCAGGGTATCTCTATTAGCGGGGTGCGGGAGGGAGAGAGCCAAAGGCCCTCCTTGCACCCCCGCGCGCGCGTGTGTGTGTGTGTGTGTGTGTTTTTTATAGTACGCATTTTTTATACCTATTTTTTACGCTAATCTTTTCTGAGATACATAATGAAAGCTTTTAAAATGTTGAGGGAAAAAAAGCTTTTTTTCTTCATGATAGCCAAAATAATAGGTTTACGTAAAAAATGTATATAACCTTTTTTGTAGAGCTTTTTATGAGCTTCATTTTTTGTTTAAAACTTTTTTCTCTAAAATCAATATTTTCAGAGATATACAGTAAAAATGTTTGCAAATAATGATAGCCAAAATAATAGGTTTACGTAAAAAATGTATATAACTTTTTTTGTAGAGCTTTTTATGAGCTTCATTTTTTGTTTAAAACTTTTTTCTCTAAAATCAATATTTTCAGAGATATACAGTAAAAATGTTTGCAACTTTAGGAAGTGATAAAGGGCAAACAAAGCTTTGTCGGCGAAAATCCTTTTAGGGACTTTCTTCTCTAATCAAGGGTAAGCTTTGGTTAAAATTTCAGCGTGATCGGAGGTTTCACCTTTTCAGAAGTTTATTCGCCGTTTGCTTTACCTACATTTATTAAATAAACTAATTTTTTAATTGACTTTATAAAGTTGCAAAAGTCTTTCACAGAATTAAAGTACATAAAATAATCTAAAGAAAAACGGTCAAGTTTATATTTAAAAAATTTTTTTATATTTTTGGTACGTAAACTTACTTGAAGACAATATTTATTTAATCTACGATACATAATATCTAATGTATGATAAATATGTACAAAATAAAACTGTACTTCTGTAGAGATAACATATACGAATAATATCGTGCAATTCAAACAATGATGAAAAGCTTAGAAAAAAAGATTAGCTCCTTTAACTTTTTATAATTTCAAATTCAAATACAAAGGATGGTAAAAAAACAGTCTAAAAAATTTTTTTATTCTCGATATAAAATCTAATTCATAGACTGATATTAATTAATATGTATTAATACAGTACATTGAGAAAAAAATTTTTTTAAAAAGCCTAGCGGAATAAAATCTGTCCCCGCAGATATCACTTTAATTCATGTCATAAGTTTATACCAATGTAACATAAATTTTTTGTAAATAATAACTTGATATCTCCATTTTAAAAATATGGAGAAGAA
This sequence comes from Monomorium pharaonis, assembly GCF_013373865.1. Classification (NCBI taxonomy): domain Eukaryota; kingdom Metazoa; phylum Arthropoda; class Insecta; order Hymenoptera; family Formicidae; genus Monomorium; species Monomorium pharaonis. Next base: position 11,645,615 of record NC_050475.1, on the reverse strand, counting down.
AAAAAAATAAAAAAAGCAATTTTCTTGAAAACGGCTCGACCAATTTTAATAAAAAAAATAATTATGAATATCAATGAGACAATTTTTCAAAAAAATTTTAAAAGATTTTTTTAGTTAAAAAAAAATTTTTGGAGGTTATGTTTTTTATTCATACCAATTATATTTAATATAAATATTCCTTGAAATATCCTCTGTAAAATTTATTTTTGCTCAATTTTTTATAGGGCAACATAGTAAAAAAAAATAAAAATTGTTCTGGTGACGCTGCGCCATGATGCACTACATTGGATTCCCGTGGATTTGGCACACTGTATTAAAAAATTTAAAAGTTTCTTTAGAGTTCTAATATTCTTTCGAATAGTTTTAGGCCCGTATTCATAGCAGTCGAATCTTATTTTGCAGGTCATTTAAAGAGATGGTGAAGTCGTCTGTTTTATCAATTAAACGCTAATTATTTTTGGATACGCTTAACTCTTAATAGATTTTATAGAATTGTAAATCCTTCTCCAGAATTAAAGTATAGACAATGAGAAACTTTGCTAGATACAATTTTCTTTAAAAAACAAAAAAACTAGAAAATTATACATTTGTGCAATCGTCTCGTCGTGACTTTCATCCGCATCATGACTAACAAGAGAACCTTGTGAACTCGAAAATTCTGATTTTAATGAAACTTGGCATAAATGTAGAAGGGGTAAATAAATGAATTTAGAAATTTTTAGTTGGTGCTTATAAACGGTTTAAAGAGTTGAAACCACCCTTCAAAAATTAAGTTTTTACCTTTTCTTGATAGATCTCGTAAACTAAACAAAATATAAAAAAATGTTTCATACCAAAGTTTTACAGCAAAATACCTAATACTATTTAACTATGCAATTCATTTTTTCTCAAAAAATTTTTTTTAATTTTGTTTTTTTTAATAAATAGCATAGTTAAATAGAGGTATTTATGCTGTAAAACTTTTATATGAAACACTTTTTAATATTTTGTTTAGTTTACGAGATATATCGAGAAAATGTCTCAACTTTGAAGGGTGGTTTCATCCCTTCAAGCCGTTTTTGAACCAAAATAAAAAATTTTTTAAAAACTTTCAATAGGCTTTGTTAAGTTGCCAGCAATGAAAATATATACCACAATAAAAAACCACTTGGATAATGACACTACTTTGGCAATTGTCAGAGTAGTCATTATCCAAGTGGTTTTTTATTGTGGTATATATTTTCATTGCTGGCAATTGCCAAAATAATCATTATCCAAGTGGTTTTTTTATTGTGATATACAGGGTGTCTCAACGCACGTGGACCATTATTCGTAAAAAGGTAAAAGGGATCGAGATGAACATAAAAGTCCAATATTGTCTTGGGTTAGGTCTTGAGTTAAGTCTCGGGTTAGGTCCACCAATAATCAAGGTATTAATTTTTCAAATTATGCGAATGAAAGCGCGCCGAGAACAGAGCTCGATCCGCTTGAGTCATAACACGGGAAAAAATCTATTATGAATGTTTGATAAGCTTTTACTATTTACTGTTCACAATTAGAAATTAATTAGATTATTTGAGAATTCCATACGTTAATATCTCGGTTATTTGCAGACCTAACCCAAGACAATATTGGACTTTTATGTTCATCTCGATCCCTTTTACCTTTTTACGAGTAATGGTCCACGTGCGTTGGGACACCCTGTATAAAAAAAATTTCTCTTTTAAATTAATGTATTTATCCCCTCTACATTCCCAGATAGCACATGATATCGTCCGTATATTCTGAATTCATACGGAATATCCCATATATATACATAACATTCTAAGAATATACTAAGGATATCGTAAACAGTAAATAATTGATCGCTAATATTTCGTACATTCTGAGGATATTCTGAGTATATCGGGTACAGAATATTATATACCATATGTATATCGTAGATTATTCGTATATTCGAAATTTGTTCCGAACGTTTCATGTATATACGTAATATTCTGAGGATATTTTGAGGATATCTCATACTCCATGCATGATATTCTGTACCCAATATATCCTCAGAATATACAAAATATTAGCGATCCATTATCTCTTTTTCAAACCTTGTCTACAACAAAACATTTAAGCTTTAAGCCGTAAGAAATAGATTAATCACAATTGAGTATTTTAATAACAATCGACTGTGATTGATCAATTTTCTATGGTTTAAAGCTTATTTCATAGACTATCACCCCTGATAAAAATATTTTATTGAAAATCTCTCTCAATTAACTCATTTCATTTAAATTTATTAAATTCATTAAAATCCATTAAAATTTATTAAAACTAATTTAATTCATAAAAATTTATTAAAATTTATTAATTTTTTAAATCGTTATTTAACAGAAAAAGAAATTTGATGAATTTTAATGAATGTTAAAGAATCTTAATAAATTTTAATAAATTTTAATAAATTTTAATGAATCTTAATAACTTTTAATGAAAAGGGTCAATTGAGAGAGATTTTTAGTAAAATATTTTAGTAATATATTTCCATTATCTTGGATGTTTTGTTTTAGAATGCGCTCCAATCCAAAAGCAATAGATCTGTTTTTTAGCTGAACTTCTTGCACGATTCAGCAGTCTTCTTTTTCTGTTCATTGGAGAGATAAAGAAAAAAGTTCAACTGTGCAACAAGTTCAATTAAAAATAAGAGAGCGTTCCCACCGAGCGCGTAACACGTCGCATCGTTTTTCGCGTCCAATCAAAACGTCTCATTTTATTATGATAAAATATAATACATGTTTTGAATGAATGCGAAGGACGACGCGACGCATGACGCGCTCGGTAGGAACGCTTCCTACCGAGCGCGTCAGAACGGATCTAGCACGCTGCCGCGGCACGCGCAGGCGCACGGCTGTAACATTGGCGTGTCGCGTGCGTGCCACGTGCGACGAATGCGACGATCAATGTTAACTGTGAACCGAGTGTAGTAAGACGTGCGTGTTTATGAGGTTTATTTTTTATTCCTGCACTGCTGTACTAGTGCAATAAGTTAGAATAAGAAAAAATATATTTGTCTTATTCTAACTTATTACACCAGTGCAGCAGTGTAAGAATAAAAAACAAACCTTGGACTTCGTTCTGGGCAGTCGACGTGATCCGACTCCTCTCTCCTAATATACATTATTATAATTCAATATCGTTTAATCATCGAGTGAAGACATAATCGTCTACAAATACTTGGCATTCTTCGGCGCCCGTATTTTTGAATAAGTCAAAGATTCCTCATTATCAGAAATTTGTGGGGTTATTCCGGCACCTGGTAAAGAGAGATAGGCGTTACAATTTCGCCCGTCACGGTACAGCCATATTAGAGGAGTTTGCTGTGTGCTTATTGCGTAGTTACTTGTAACAATATCGAAGAAAATCCTAATTGAATCGCGCCCATATAACCTAAGAGGTGAGTTTTCCACGGTAACGTAGCTCAACAAGTTATCTGTCCTTTATTTTAATAATATTAATCTTCTTATATTCGGATATATTGCGTAGTTACTTGTAAACCACGAGGATCGCTATTCAATAAACTGTTGGCCTATGAAAAGATATTATTTTCAACAATACCAAAGAAAATTCCAATTAAGTTGCCCATATAACCAAAGAGGTGAGTTCCCCACGGTAACGTAGCTCAACAAGTTATCTGTCCTTTATTTTAATAATATTAATCTTCTTATATTCGGATATATTGCGTAGTTACTTGTATACCACGAGGATCGCTATTCAATAAACTGTTGGCCTATGAAAAGAGATTATTTTCAACAATACCAAAGAAAATTCCAATTGAGTTGCCCATATAACAAACTCGCCAATTTCAAAGTTCCGAAGAAATTGAAACTATTGACATTTGGTGTAATCTTCCACTGAAAGATGAAAGAAGTCTACAAGAATTAGAAATTAAGCTTAAGGAGAACGAAAATTATAGGAAAAAAATGGTAAATATAAACCCCCAACATATTGTGAAATAATTTTTGTAATATTTGTAATTTTTAGAAATATGGAATTTTTGGACAAAATTATATAAATATTGTGTCAATGAACGGATTATTTATATATATAACATTTCTTATGTTATAACAGATTAAGGAGTTTGCAAATTTAGGAGGCCAAAATGTGAAAACTTCAGCTTTAAAACTAATGCGGAAAATATTTACAAACGAACTCGCCGTTCAATATAGCTGGGTCGGAGGCAAAAAGAAAAATATTTTTGTGGACTTAATGATATGCAAAGTTATACTTAGTAAGTTATAAAATAATAATATATAAAGTGTAAAAATATGCAGATTATCTGATTTAAAACATTGACTAGATTATTAAAATAACATCATTTTAGGTGCGTTGAGAAAACATTATCAAAATTCCACGGAGGAATAACTGTCAGCTCCGATAAAAATTTGGCTCGCTCACGCCAAAGAGCGATGTTCAAAAGCTACGCTTAACACGCAGAATTAATTTTGTTTTTCGCAATTTTTTTGTTGCGCTGTAATAAGTTATATAAAATAATAAAATTTCTCCTGTATTTTATATAAATTATATAAAATATTTGATTATATTAATTTACTATTAAACGTTACTAAGTTCTATATTTTATTCACATTTTTACGTATAAAGTAGTACTTATTTTAAAATATATTTATAAAAAATAAAATATTTTAAGTTTAAAATATGCTTAAAAATTATTTTTTGTTTATGTTTGTATAAAATCTATTTAAAACATGTTTATGTAAAAAATAATACGCTAAAATAAATAAGTATTTAAAAATTGCATCTAAAAATTAATCAAACCTAATTAATTGAATTTTTTAATGTTTTCAGGATGCTTAGGAAAAAATCCAATATATTCTAAGAATATTATGAAAATTTTACGTCAGATATACGTAGGATATACTCCACGTATACTATGAGATACTCAGAATATACTCAGGATATTCCTATGTCCGCAGTAACATTGTTCTCAGTATATTCTCAGAATATTTTTTATGATATTCTGAAAATATTCAAAGTACATTCTCAAAATATCATTTATAATATTTTGAGAATATACTTCGAATATTCTCAGAATATCATGGAAGATATTCTGAGAATATACTGAGAACAATGTTACTGCGGACATAGGAATATCCTGAGTATATTCTGAGTATCTCATAGTATACGTGGAGTATATCTTACGTATATCTGACGTGACATTTTCATAATATTCTCAAAATATTCTCAGAATATATTGTGCTATCTGGGTTTACGCCAAGTTTCATTAAAATCAGAAAATTTTCCGTTTGGGCTTATAAACGATTTATGTATGTAGCATTTATAAAGTAAGTATAATATCTTATACTACGTTTTATATATATCATCTATGTGTATATTATGTATATTATATATTATCTATGTTATAATATTGTACTATACATTTATATTATCTGCATCTCTGTATGTATTAGTTTTTATCTAACAGTTGCAATATTAGTCACGTTGCTTTCACATAGTGTTCATTCTGTCTACGTCACATATTTCACATTCAAGTTTTATATTCGTCATGTCAAGGTATGTATCATATATGAAATGGAAATTATATATTAATAAAAGTTTGATATTTTTATTAATAATGTTACGCGTCATTTTCACATCAGTATCAAGTCTAACGTGTGCTTGATTAATACATCAGTATCACATTTAACATGTGTTTCATTTTTCTGTTAGCTTAGATTGTTTTTAATTAAGCAAAGCATAATGTTACACATAAATGTTGCGAATGTTCCTAATATGTTAATTATTTTATTTCAAATTACACATATTCCACCAACGCCTATAAATGCAAGAAAAATACAATTACGTGATATAATAAAGAATATTATAACAAATGCAGTGAATGACTTATCATTTGATGTATACACTGATACTGCTTTAGAATTTCAAAATTATTGGGAAGTGGATTTACCTAATATAGAATATGTAACAGATGAAGAGAAAGAATTTTTAAAAAATGATAATGATGATTATGAACCTGATAATGAAGATAATTGTGAACCAGAAGATAAAATTTTAAATAGTAGCTATAATAGAGGGGGCTATAGCCCCCTCTACATTTATGCCAAGTTTCATTAAAATCAGAATTTTCGGGTTCGCGAGGTTTCCTTGTAAGTTTCAAAGACTTTTTACGTACAAAATAATTGTTATGCAGAATTGCCACTATAGGAAATAATAATAATGTGCTTTCAGAACAGCTAGAAGCTTTTGGTATAAGAGAAAAATGTAGCTGAAAATTTCATATGTATGTGTAAATGCGGAATTGTACAAGTGCTGTCCCAGGATAAAAACAGAGCACTAGTTTAATTGCAGGGTAGCATGATAGGTGGTGCTGTAATCAAATGTTCTGTGAAGTGCATCATTGAATCCATATATGTAATACTCATATATTGCTAATTGGGCTGGAAAGAGGATGAAAACATTACGATGCTACTTAATGTACTTTGACTATTTTGTGCACGCGCAAAAGTTGCTCCCGCTACCGCGCGTGCCTACTAACTATATACCAGGCTTGCGCACAACGACGCAGGTACATGATTTTCACTACGTCTATCACTCCTATAGGATAAGTCCGACGTTAGCAATATAGTCTTTTTACATATATAATTGAATCGTGGAACAATCTAACGACCTAATTAAACCGGCTTGTGGCCGGTTTGCATATTTCAGCCGATTTTCACAAGTATCCTTGTTCTTCTCGTTTCGCAGCTTTCTGACTGCTTGTAGGAACGTAATGGAAGCGGGTTTTAATTGTGAGCTGAGTTTGGACAAGCTTGATATACATGCCCTCATTTGGCTATCTGCTTCTATTACTGTCCCTTTACACTCGACTTACGCTCTGATTTATATTTTTTACCAGGGTACCCTTACGGAAAAAAAACACTCCAAAATACTTTCAAAATAACATTCAATGTAACACTTAAAACAACACTCAATTTTAGTGTTATTTCGGACACTCAACTTGAGTATAACCCTTAACTAGAGTATAACCTTGAACTTGAGGGTTAACCTCAGTGTTATTCTTAACTTAAAAGTTAATTTGAATGTTACTTTTAATTTAAGAATAACACTTATTAACTTTTAAGTTAAGAATAATATTCAAGTTGAAAGTAACAATAAATTAAATACACAGTTCAATAAATAAACTAATAAAACTTACAATAGAAGTGTCGTAACCATCTGTCACCGATTTGGGAGAGGTTCAGTGGCGCACAGTACAATTAGATACGTTGCAATTGCTCACCGTGCTATTAGACAGGAAACATTACACACCGTTCAATTGCGCACAGTTCGTTTGGACAGTTTTATTGGCGTTCAATTGGACACAGTTCGATTGGACACCGTTCGATTGAACACCGTTCGATTGGACACAGTTCGATTGCACACCGTTCGATTGCACACCGTTCGATTGGACACCATTCGATTGCGCACCGTTCGATTGCGCACCGTTCAATTGCACACCGTTCAGTTGCACACCGTTCAATTGCACACCGTTCAATTGCGACGAATCGTGAACGTCGCGATCTTGCGGGCCAACGTATCGGGCCATACCGACCCATCCAGCGTCCGGGAAAATGCTCGTTTAAGTAATTTGTAACGATTCTGGCCCCTGCCTGCCCTTTGTACTCGACACGTAATTCGTTAACTATTTTGGTTTATAACTCAAAAACTACGCTTCAAATAAAATTTTGGTAAAGGAAAAATCGTTTTAGAATTGCGGAATCAGGAATACGTCATTTTACGGATCTAGTGTTGTTCTGAATGACCCTGTATATTATGACAATCTGAGAACAATCAATAAAAAATTTGTACGAATAGTCATAACTTGGCACGAGTTACTACCGTGTCTCTTGATCTCATGATTATGTAGAACTTCTTTTTCTTTTCTACATTACTACACTTATATTAATAATCATAATACAAAACAATCAGTGTCGGAGCTATCGTACACGTTTTTTACATTACACAAAGCATATAAAATTGTGTAAAAGCTTGAATACTTCATATAGAAAGTCTCTAGGAGAAAGAGACGACAACTGGTCATGTGACCAGCCTCTCTGCGATTGGCTGGCACGATTACATACAGAATTGAATAATGCAACGCCAATGCAGAACATATGGTTATGTTTTGAACGTTTCGGAGTATATTTACGAAGTATATCATATTTTGTGTAATAAATGTAAAAAATATCTGTTAATTTGACGACGTAAAATTCTGTTAGGTAATTAATTCTTCTTCTATCACAAAAAACGTGCAGTTTCATCTTGCTACTGTACTTATATGATAATTAACGTTATCTATAATAAACAAATTAATTACCTAAAAGAATTCTACGTTGTCAAATTAACAGATATTCTTTACATTTACTACATAAAACAAAATATACCTTGTAAATATATTCTGAAACATTCAAAACATAACTAACCATCTGTTCTGCATTGGTCGCATGATCAAATTCTGTACGTAATCGTGCCAGCCAACCGCGGAGAGGCTGGTCACGTGACCAGTTGTCGCCTTTCTCTTCGGGAGGCTCTCTAAGCTCATATGACTGTCCACTTTCCACTCTTTCCCGTCCCGGCTCTTTCCGCTGTCCGCTTTCTTCCCCCCCCCCTCTCTCTCTCTCCTCTCTCTCTCTCTCTCTCTCTCTCTCTCTCTCTCTCTCTCTCTCTCTCTCTCTCTCTCTCTCTCTCTCTTCTTTCTCTCTCTCTCCTTCTCTCTCTCTCTCTCCCTCTCTCCCGCTCTCCCTCTCCCTCTCCCTCCTCCCTCTCTCCCTCTCTCCTCCTCCCTCTCCCTCTCCTCTCTCCCTCTCCTCTCCTCTCCTCCCTCTCCTCCCTCTCTCCCTCTCTCCTCTCTCCTCTCTCCCTCTCTCCCTCTCTCCCTCTCTCCCTCTCTCCCTCTCTCCCTCTCTCCCTCTCTCCCTCTCTCTCTCTTGGTGAGTACAGTGTGTTGACGTACTTTTCTTCGCTCCGTAATTTTGTACTTTTGCTGCTTGTTCTTGCCCTTCGGGGTCTTCTTTTTGCAGTCATACGGTCAAGTGCACTTTTTCTTGACACTTTCCTCTTATGGTGAGTGTCCACGGGCCTCTATTCTATCAGTTACGGCAAATTTTCTGGCTTGGACGCACTGATACATTTTGGAGCACTTCTTCTGTCTCGTCATCTCCATTGGCTGTCTCTCTTCTGCGCACGCGCCACTCCTCCGGCTGTCTTTCTTTATGCCTCAACGTGCTGCCTGGCCGCTGCCTTACCTCTGCGGCGTGTGCTCCGCGTGATCTCTGTGCCTACTGGGTGTTCAGTTTAAATTTACTGTTAATTCGTGGAGTGCTAATTGAGTCTGCTGCGTCTTGCAGTGTGCCTTAAAATTTCATATTTATCACCGACACGGCGTGACATCAGTTGTTGCTGCATTGACTATTATCTGTGCTTTATTTTACTACTAAAACGTTAGTGTTATTAATTTGGTGTTATTGCTGCGTTCGCTACTGTAGTATCATGGCGCCCGTATGTGCTAAATGTAAGAAGTCAGTTGCGACTGCGTCTGTCGAGTGCGATTGCAAGAGAGTGTTTCACCCGGGTTGCGTTAAGGCCTATTCTCTTGCAAAATATGCCGATGCATGTTGCAAATCATTAACTTCTTCATTGTGTTTACCTCCTACTCCTTCTGAGGATATTTTTGCACGGCCTATTGATTCCGACACTGCCAGCTCAGTAACTCCTGGGTGTGCTGGTGCTCTGTTGCAGTCGCAATCGCGAGAAGACATTAATGCCGATACTGCGACTAACAGACTTTTGCGTCAATTAATTGACCAATTAAAACAATCTGAAGCGAGATTTTCAGCTTTTGCTGAAGAACAGCGGCGCACCAATAGTGTACTCAATGACAAATTAAATCATCTAAATAGTTTAGCGTGCAGTGTTGAGCGAAATGGTCAGCGCATAGATGCGTTGGAACAGCAATGTGCTGCCCTCGAAAGTGCAGTCCGCGATTTTAAGGGCGATTGTAAGCTTTCTCTTCCTGCCTCGTGCAGTCCTACAGAAGATGCTCTTATCCTTTCCGGGGTTCCTGCTGCGATGTCTATTTCTCCTTCTGAGTGCGCTCGAAACATATTTACGGCCTTGGGAATTCCTGATCTGTCCTGTCATATTCTCAAGGTTAGATCTGTTACTCGCAGGAATCAATCCGGGGCTGTCCGAGATCCACCTGGGCCAATCTCATCCACTAAATCTCTTATTATCACTGTAGCCTCAAGTGCCGTCCGTGACTTAGTTATAGCTAAAAAGCGAGAACGAGGTACGCTTACTCAGAGGGAAATTTGCTGTAATGATTCTAGCAGGAGTGTGCATGTCAATGAGCTTCTACCAAGGGACACTTATGAGCTCCTTCAAAAGACTAAGCAAGTTGCCAAAGCTAATTCATATACATATGTCTGGGTAAAGAATGGTCGTATTCACGTCAGGCATTCTGATGGCAAACCCATCATCTATATTAACTCAGAGAGTGACCTTGGTGGGCTCATTTGACCTGCTAATCTTGCTTCGTCCTCGTCTCCCGTTGCGCGTGGTTATTCAACTCTCAACTCGTCTTTCCGTGTAGCTCAATTTAATGCCAATTCCTTGCGTGGACACATCGACTTCATCAGACTGCACTTTAATACCATCCCATATCATGTTATCTCAGTCTCTGAGACTTGGCTCCATGCCGGTGTCTCTGATGACCTTGTTGCGTTGGATGGCTATTTTTTAATTAGAAATGATCGTGTCGGAAACATTGGTGGAGGTGTTGCTTGTTACCTCCACAAATCATTACGAGCTACCATCGTTGCTGCGTCGTCGGGTGGCCAATTAAATGACCCTGAATACTTAATAATTGATATTCGCTTACCGCTTAATGAACCGATACTGTTCGCGTCTATTTACAGAAGACCGAAGGGCAACCTTCTTCAAGATTTTGTTAGGTCGTTAACTAGCGTCTCTCACCTTTATAAAAACATAATTATTGGCGGTGACCTTAACTGTAATCTGTTATCTAACCAGTACGAAGCGACTTATTTGCGTCAACTTATGTTTAGTCTCTCACTGTATATCATTCCATCAGATGCCACTCATCACACTGCTACTTCTAACTCATGTCTCGATGTCCTGATAGTGGATGATAGTGATAAGGTTTTATCTTTTGCTAAATCATCCAGCCCTTTCATTGCTGGTCATGATCTTCTCTCTCTTTCGCTGTCACTCTTTTCTCCTATTAATACTGAACGTTCCTATACTCGACGATGTTTTAGAAACATCAATGTCACTGAGTTTTGCGAATTCCTTTCTATTAGTGTTAATAATGCCAATTGTACTCGTACTAATTTGTCTAGGGAAGCTTATGTGCAAGAATCTAGTACCTTACTTTCCTGTACTTTACGTGCTGCACTAGATGTGTTCGCGCCTACCCGTTCTTTTGTCTCCAGGGGGCCACCTTTACGATGGCTTACTGAAGAACTTAAGTCTCGTCTTCGCGTTCGCAACACGTTATTTAAGCAGGCTAAACGTTCCAATAGCTTGCTTGGCTTTCTTAGGTACAGACTCTTCAGGAACCAGCTTAATCTTGATATCAAGCGTGCTAAGAGTGAGTTTTTTCTTGGTTCTTTAAATAACATTACTGAACCTGCCAAATTATGGCGAGAGCTAGCTCGCCTTGGTCTCGTTAAATCCACCTTGGTCTCTCCTCTTCACTTTTTTTCCTTGTCTCAATTAAATTCTTATTACACCTCTGTCTCCTCGGCCGTACCTTTGTGTTTTTCCGATTTTATATCAGCTATCTTCTGCATCACCTGTCCTCCTTGTCAGTCTGAGTTTGTATTCTCTCTGGTTACACCTAATTCTATCTATAAACTTATAACTGCTCACCCCCTTTACTCGTATGCTTCCGGCGCTGATGGTATCCCCCTTTTTATTTTACGTATTGCTTGGCCTTGTATATCTTCCTGGCTTACCGATCTCTTTAATAATTCACTAAAGCTCTCCTCATTTCCTTCTGAGTGGAAGAATGCTCTAATACGCCCTCTATCAAAAATTCGTAAACCTCTGTCTCCGTCTGACACGCGACCGATTGCTAATTTGCCTGAACTATCTAAAACTCTTGAAAGGATTGTCGCTGATCAGATAGTTGATTATCTAAACTCAAACAATATACTTGACCCCAGGCAGTCTGCGTATCGTTCTGGCTTTAACACTCAATCTGCTCTTCTTCGTATATGTAATGATGTCAGGGCAGGAATAGATGGTGGACTTATTACTATTATGGTATTATTCGATTTCAGTAAGGCGTTCGACACTGTCCCGCATCTTTATCTTCTTATCAAACTCAAAAAACTTGGCTTCTCCGATTCTGTGGTCACTTGGTTTTACTCTTACTTAACATGCCGTTCTCAAGCTGTAATTGATGATGAAGGAAATCGTTCTGAATGGCTTCACACTTCCCTTGGTGTTCCTCAAGGCTCGGTGCTTGGACCACTTTTATTCTTGCTTTTCATTAATGATATTAGCAATGTCCTGTCTTTCACCAGCCATATGCTCTTTGCCGACGATCTGCAAATTTATTTGTCCTGCCCTCCAGCAGACATTCTTCGTGGTCTTGAATTGATCTCAAGAGATGTGAATGCCATATTTGATTACACTATTGTCAATGGTCTTAGACTTAATCTTACTAAGTCTAAGGCCATTATCCTTGGCAGCCAAAAACATGTTAATAGCATCGACACCTCTCTTCTTCCTCCGATTATCGTTGACTGTACGCCTTTGCTTTTTGTGAGTGAAGTGAGAAATCTGGGCGTTATTTTCACGTCTAACCTGTCATGGCATAAACACATCATACAAGTTTCAAAGAACGTTCACCATGCTCTGTATAAATTAAAATTTAACCGAAACTCTCTCTCTACCAAACTCAGAATTAAACTGGTCAATACTTTGATCCAGCCACATATTGATTACTGTTGCCTTGTCTATCATGGATTGAGTAAAGAACTTAATACTAAGCTGCAACGACTAGTCAACTGCTGTATAAGATTCATTTTTAATCTTAAGCGAGATGAACATATTACGCCGTTTAGACATCGTCTTGAGTGGCTTTCGGTTGAAAACAGGAGACTGTACTTTCTAGGCTGTCTAACTTATCGGATTCTCCACTTGCACGCTCCGTCTTACTTATGTGAACTATTTACCCCTCCTGATCCTTCAGTTAGAAAATCAGATCGCACAACTTCTTTGTCTCATGTTTTTCATATTCCTCTTCATAGAACTACCACTTACAGAAATTCCTTTCATCTCTCCGCGGTATATTTTTGGCACTCTTTCCCTGCTAACATTGTATCTGCTCCTTCGCTTGACTCTTTCAAGACCCTTCTTCGCTCATTTCTGGGGGCATCTGAGTTAGCATGATTTTTCAATCTTGTATTGTCTGTCTTGCTTTCTGTCATTCTCATCGTCTCCCTTAATTCTCAGCTTTAGCACTTTACTTGTATAGTTAATATTAAGATTTAGATTAGTCATATAGTTATACTTATATCAATGCGATTTTTCATTATGTTAGCTATTTTTGCGTATATTTTGTTTCAAAAGTGTATTCTATTTTGTGTTATCATACTTTGCCCTATAGCCTATGCTCGGGCATAATAAATATATCTATCTATCTATCTCTCCCTCTCTCCCTCTCTCCCTCTCTCCCTCTCTCTCTCTCTCTCTGTAAGAGACGATATCAAGTATGAAATAGTAGTATTGAAAAAATTTGAAAGGATTGTGTGGTGCGTTGCAATAGAAATAAAAGAGAAATTGTTTAAAGGAGTGTTAATGGTAATATATCATTCACCGAGTGCGTCACATGGAGAGTTTATAGGATTCTTAGAGAAAATAGTAGAAGAATTAACGATAAAAGAAGAGTGTATAATATTAGAAGACTTTAATATAGATTGTATGACGGACTCTTATTATACAAATAAACTAACAACTATGCAAAGTTTAGGTACAAAGCAATATGTGGATAAACCAACGAGAATTACCGAAAGTAGTAAAACAATTATAGATCTAGTTTTTGCGAATAAAGATATAAATGTAGAAGTCAAGTACAAACCTAAGATAACGGATCATGCGTGGATAAAAGTCGTGATAAATATGAACAAAATTGTAAATAAATATAAAGAATTCAGTGGCAGGGATTATAGATATAATGCGGATGAGTTTATTAACCTAGTGGAGAGTAATTTAGAAAAAGGATATGATTTAGATATTAATGAGTTAGATATTAATGTAAGGGCAAAGAATTTAATTAATTGTATTGTAGATGTGCTAGACATCTCAGCACCTAAGAAAATTTTTTATTGGAGAATACCGAAAATATGGGAAGGGAAAAAATGGTATTCAAAGGAAATAGAAGAGCTAGCGACTAGAAGAGATGAGGCTTATAGAAAAGCACTGTACAATAGCACGGAACAAAACTGGCAACAATTTAAAATAGAAAGAAATGCAATAGTTAATTTAATTAGAACAAAGAAAAAAGAATATTATGAAAATATGATTGATCATAATAGTAACAATCCCACAACTATGTGGAAATCATTAAAAGAAATTATTAGCGGAGGATCAATAGGCGCGAAAGTTGTAGGAAAAATAGATTTTGAAATATTAGACAATAATATAGAGTGTGATATAGCTGATAAATTTAACTTATATTATATACAAAGTATTAAAGACATAATAAAATCTATAGATAAGAATTATACAACGAGCACAAATAAGAGAACTATTTATTGTATTGAAAAGAAAGGTGAATTGAAAAAATTTGAATTAAATACGACAGAACAGTTAGAAGTAATTATTAGGGAGTTGCCAAAAAAGAAAGGTACAAAAGAAGAAATAACTAACAATATATTAAAAACAGTGTTTTGTGTCATAGAAGAGGAATATTGTGATATAATAAATAAGTCATTGAGTGAGGGTTGTTTTTTGAAAGAGTGGAAAACATCCACGATAATTCCAATACCAAAAGTAGAGAAACCTAAGAGGGCAAGTGATTATAGGCCTATTAATATTGTTACGTGCGCTGCCCGGTATACTCTGCGAGTTCCAGTAAATGTGTTTTTATGAAAAGAGAAGTAAAATATCTTGGTCATGTTATTTCTGCAGAGGGGGTTGCAACAGACTTAGAAAAAATTTCTTCTGTTAAAAATTGGCCGCTTCCAAAAACGCGGAAGCAAGTTCGAAGTTTTCTCGGATTTTGTTCGTATTATAGACGGTTTGTTAAAAGATTTGCAACTTTAGCAAAACCATTGTATAAATTGTCCGAAGAGAATAATAAATTTGTTTGGTCTCTTGAATGTCAAGAGGTATTTGAAAATTTGAAACATGTTTTGACTTGTCCTCCAATTTTATATTTTCCTTCGGAAGAAGGTCAGTTTATTTTAGATACCGATGCCTCGAATCATGGCATTGGAGCGGTGTTTTCTCAATTACAGGGAGAAGAGGAAAGGGTCATCGCTTATTTCAGCCGTGTATTTAGCAAAGTGGAACGGAATTATTGTGTCACCCGTCGAGAGCTTCTTGCGGTCGTGGATTCAATAAAATCTTTTCATCACTACCTCTATGGACGGAAGTTCCTTGTGAGAACAGACCATGTTAGTCTCCGATGGTTGATGTCTTTTCGGAATTTGGAAGGGCAATTGGCCAAATGGTTGGAACGTCTTCAGCAATACGATTTTGACGTCTTCTATCGAAGTGGAAAAGCGCATGGAAACGCTGACGGACTTTCGAGGCGTCCATGTTTGGAAGTGCCCTGCCGGTATTGTGCTAAGGTCGAGTTTAATGAAGGGACGTCTGTGGAAGCAATCTTTGATCGAATATTTTTCTCCGAAGGAACTTCTCAGGAATGGCGCTCCGCTCAGCTACAAGATTCCGTTACTTCTATGATAATACGGGCTAAAGGAGCTAGTCAACCGGATTGGCAAGAACTAGCTTCCGAAGAGGTTTCTTTAAAGATTTATTGGTCACATTGGGACTAACTTACTATGATCGATGGTGTCTTTCATAAGAGTGGATTTTTCCGGACTTACAGAAGAGTATTTTTCAAATCGTGGTCCCTCGACAGAAGGTACAGGAAATTCTAGAGGAGACCCATGACTCTTTTTCTGGAGGACATTTCGACGTGAACAAGACCCTCCAGAAAATTCGTAAACATTTTTATTGGGCTTCCAGCAAAAAAGATGTAGAGAGGCGATGTGCCACGTGTAAAGTTTGCATCGCAAGGAAAGGCCCCATCGGAAAAGGGAAATCTCCTTTGCAGACTTACAATGTGGGCGCTCCTTTTGAAAGGATACAAGTAGATATCCTTGGTCCCTTACCGATTTCTTCGGGGAATAGGTATCTCTTAGTAATCGTGGATTGTTTTTCCAAATGGCCAGAAGCGATTCCTCTCAAAAACAAGAGAGCTAGTACCGTCGCGAGATCATTGATTGGTTGAACAAGTATTTTCTCGACATGGAATTCCTTTGGAGTTACATACTGATCAAGGAAGGAATTTCGAATCTAAACTTTTCCGGGAAATGTCAACTCTATTAGGAATGAAAAAGACGCAAACAACACCTCTTCATCCGCAATCGGACGGACAAGTTAAGCGTCAGCATCGTACCATCTTGGATTATCTGGCAAAATTCGTTTGCGAAAATCAGAAGGATTGGGATCGGTGGATTCCTTTGTTTTTACTAGCGTTTCGTTCTTCGAAGCAGGAGGCTACTGGAGCGTCTCCGGCTGAAATATATCTAGGACAGGATCTTCGTCTGCCTTTAGATCTTCTTAGAGGATGTCCCCCTTCTAAAAAAGAAGAAGAGGAAAAAGATGGAAATTTTGTTTCCAGACTCAGAGATAGGCTCGATGTAGTCCATTGTTTCGCCCGTCAGCGTCTTCGCATCAGTTCCCGGAATGCGAAATTCTGGTATGATCAACGAACTAGGCGAGTGCTTTATGAGCCGGGACAAAAGGTCTGGTTCTTTAATCCTAGACGAGTGGCAGGAAGGGCCCCGAAATTGCAGAGTTCTTGGGAGGGACCTTGGAAAATTAAGAAAAAACTTGGAGATGTTTTATATTGTATAGAGAAATCTTCCCGCTTTAAAAATAAAGTCGTTCATGCAAACCGTTTAGCTCTTTTTCAGGAAAGAAATTAGTCTTAGAATCTTCTTTACGAAGCCGAAACAAGCCTGAGCCTGTACGCGAACGTGAAGGAAGGGGAAGAATGTTTTTGTTTTGTTCTAAAGAAAGAGTTAAAACTGTTGATTTTTCTGCGTTTGTTTGTTCTTTCGTTTTGTTTCAGTTTCATTAAAGTAAGCTGGGAAGAAGAGAGAAACTGAATTTTTAATCTGGGATGTTTTCTCAAGTCTGCCTCTTACACGGTTTTTGACCGTGGTTTTCCCGTGGGACTTTGGGCAAATGCCGAGGCAGAGGACAGAGAGCTTTAAAAAGCGTTGGGTCCACGGAAATTATTTCCCCCTCTGATCCTGAAGAGAGAAGTAAAAAGCGAGAAGTGCTCAAGGCTCAAGATGGAAGAGCACGGGCAGCGAAAAACTGGAATCGGGCATAAGAGTCTCTGCGAAGGAGCCTAATCAGCAGGAGCCTTCGAGGGAAGACGCATGAGAGTTTCCAGTCAAGAGGAGGCGAGCTCGGATGGACGTGGCCCATTGTACTCGCTGCAACTGCACGTGGAGGGCAGGAAATCGTCTAGGAATCCTGAGGCGTCTACTCAAAGAGACGCGTCGAATTGTCTTCCGGATTGTCGGGACGACAATCTTTAAGAGAGAGGGCAGTGTTACGTGCGCTGCCCGGTATACTCTGCGATCGCGAGTCAGCTATCGGATCGGGAATATCGATCGGCGGCGGCGGTCAGCTGTCAAGAGCCGGGGCAACGGGAATAAACAAGGAATAAAACAGTCTGAGAGCAACCTCGAGCTTGTAGAGATGCTTTGTGTTAATTGCAATAAAGCTGTTCGTTTCTTTCAGTTAGAGAGAGTGTGTCTTATTCCTTTTCCGCAAGCGCGCGCGTTACAATATATTATCAATATATGAAAAAGTATTAGAGATAATAGTTAAAAAGCAATTTGAGGTCTACCTAGAAAGTAATAATATTATAACGGAACATCAGTCGGGCTTTAGGAAAAATTATTCGTGTGAAACAGCAATTCAAACAGTTATAGATGAATGGAAATTGATTATTAGTGAGAGACAAAT
This sequence comes from Monomorium pharaonis, assembly GCF_013373865.1. Classification (NCBI taxonomy): domain Eukaryota; kingdom Metazoa; phylum Arthropoda; class Insecta; order Hymenoptera; family Formicidae; genus Monomorium; species Monomorium pharaonis. The sequence continues at coordinate 11,627,324 of NC_050475.1, read as the reverse complement.
AGTAGGAGTTATTTTTGTAGATCTTAAACGGGCTTTCGAGACAATTGATAGAGGAAGATTATTAGAGAAATTATACCAGTATGGTATTACAGGAACAGTTCTAGAATGGTTTAGGTCGTACTTAAAAGATAGAATGCAACAAGTTCAATTTAATGATAGATGGTCTAAGCTACTGACTACGGAATACGGAGTGCCACAGGGTTCGGTAGTGGGACCATTGTTGTTTATAATATATATGAATGATATTGTTAACGTTTGCTCGGATGTGCGTAATATAAAAATGTTTGCGGACGATACCTTAATATATGTAACAGGTGAGAGTAGTGCGGAGGTAGAGAGGAAATTGAATATTGCATTTAACGTAGTGGAGGAATGGATGAATATTAATAAACTGAAGATGAATGCGGGAAAAACAAAATATATGTTAGTTAGAGGTATAAGGAAAGAATTGAGAGGCAATATTATTGTGAGATGTTTGGATGGAAATGAGATTGAGCGCGTAGAAATAATAAAGTACTTTGGCATAATTATTGAACCGCCTGGAAACTTGGCTTGAACGCTGGCGTCGGCTTTCAGCCTGGTCGGTGTAGTCTGCGTTTCCACCGTGCTCTGCAAGAAGCGTGGAGTCCTGTTCCGAGGAATAGGCGGAAGGTCCCAGGTGATGAGCTTCCACTTCAGTCGGGTTTCCCCCAGGTCGAGCCTTGGTGTCCTCGTGTCGATCCGAGACGGCGGCCGCTCTGTTGGCTGAGCCGGCCAGGAGGTCTTTCTTCGTCGAGGCAGGATGTTGCCGTCGAGGTCCGCCGAGCGCACTCCGGCAGGAGGCCCAGTCGTCGAGCTCACTCGAGAGAAGCCACCGAGCACACTCCCGATAAGGGAGGCCCGGGTAACGAGCACACTCTGAGAAGGAGGCCCGTATTGTTTTCGACGAGCACACTTTGAGGTGGAGGCCCGTCGTAACCAAAAAACTGCTGCTAAGAGAATATCTAATATACCAGAGTATTCTCTTCGCTAATGAATCTTGATTTTAGATTAGATTATCCGCGCTGCGGGTGGTCCTTATATAGCAGAGCCGCTGCATCTTACTCCTGAGTGCTCCGCTCTGTCGGCTAGCGAGCGCGTGATGATAAGCGCGGCGGCGCGCGGTGTGGGCGGTGAGCGCGCGGCGGTTGACGCAGCAGCGTAGGTGATGAGCGCGCAATAGCGTAGGCGCGCTGACTGGAGTGGCGAAAGACCGCCACACTATTAAAGACATTAAAAATGTAATAGTAGGTATGATGTCGGATATTAAATCGCAGTGTAATCTTAATACTGTTAATTCAACGATAACAAGTAATAGAAAAACGTATACGAACGTTATTGGTAATGCTAAATTGAAATCAGTGATTCAAATGTCTAAGGGCAATAAAGTAGATATTCCAAATACTACTAATTTTTTTGTTGTACCGTATGAACAGAATTCGGATAGATTTAAATCTTCTAAAGATACAAAAGAGGCTCTATTTAACGCATTTAAACCGGCACAATGAGCTCTTAAAATAAATAAGTTGCTTTTGACCTAGCAATTCCATTAGAATAAATGCGGATAAGCCTAATATGGATAGAATTAAAAATCATCCGGATTTTGTTAAAGCTGGTCTTATGATCACTGAGAGTATAAGACTCAATCCACGATTGATATGACTCGGATAGTACACGGAGTGCCCACAGATATGACTGTTGATAATATCAGAGATAAATTAATTGCTCAAAATTTAGATAACGTTTGTAGAGAAGAGGTTAAGATAAAATACATTTTTCCTAACAAAAATACCAAAAAGTTTACCAGTTGCATTCTGGAGATCACTCTTGCTATAAATTATTGAGTAATAATTGAATCTATATTAGGTATTTGGCGTGTATGTTCGCGGACTATATTAGGGGTATTACAATGTTATAATTGTATAAACTTTGGACATATTGCCAAAAATTGTAAGGCTGAACAGCTATGCGGACATTATTCTGAAATGCATGCTATAAAAGATTGTAATAATAGAGGCGATCCACTTAAATGTTACAATTGTCTGTATACTCGCCGATCTGCTAGTGTTGATACAGTACACACGTACGCATACACGCATGATCACACACACACACACACACACACACACACACACACACACACACACACACACACACACACACACACGCACACGCACACACGCACACACACGCACTTACGCACACGCACACAGAGAGAGGTACAGATAATATTTTACAAAATTTATCTATTAATTACAGAATGGAGAAAAGAATAAAAGAAAAGTTAAAAAGTGTGGAGTTAGTTGAACTCCAGCTAAAAACATTTAAAAAAAAATATAAAAAATTATTAAAAGAAAAATTCAATTACAACGATGAAGAAACCGAGGTCGGAGAAAGGTATTGTATATCTTATGCTTGCTTGCATATGCGTGCGTGTGTGTGAATGTTTCAAAAACATAACATATCTAATTTTCTGCAATTATTCTATAACTACGTATTTTAATTGTAATATTTAATTATAATATTTAATTGTAATATTTAATTATAATTTTGTCTGTATTGTATCTTTTATAGATAAGATAGATACCTGATAAAGCAAAGAGTAGAGCTAGCACTAAACGAGCTCAACGAGACGAAAAGTAAGAATTTTTAAATTTTTATTTTAACTATTATAGTACAGTAGAATTCAAACATGACTCGGTAGTAATAATATACTCACTATTATTAAACTCTGTAATTTGCAGAAAAAAATTTATTTTTGTTTTTAAAAAGTTTATTAAGCAGATGTAATATATAACTATTGTAAAGTTTATTATAAAAGCCATGAATATATGAATTAAAGGTTCTTTTTTATTATCTTAGATCACGTGTTTAGATTGATACATAGATAAATAGATAAATTGATTAAAATTAACATTACATGTAATAATAATAATGATATATTAAGTAATATATAATAACATATTATATTATTATTTGTATACATAATTTTGAGTTATTGCACATTATTAGGGTTAATTGGGTTGTAACTAGTTTATTAAGAAACCAAAAATTAATCATTTTTAATTTAATTTTTAATATTAATTAGTTATTTTTTAAGTACATAAACTTTAACTTATTACCTTTCCTAAGTTAAAAATTGTATCTGCGTAAAAAAAATCTAATTAATAAATATCTTTTTTATGTTTTTTATAGTTACAAGTGGTCAGTAAGGAGAAAATTATTTCAAGAGGAAGAAAAAGGAGAAAGAGATGAAAGAGAAGAAAGAGGAGAAAGAGATGAAAGAGGTGAAAGAGAAGAAAGAGGAGAAAGAGATGAAAGAGGTGAAAGAGAAGAAAGAAGAGAAAGAAGAGGAAGAGGAGGAAGAAGAGGAGAAGAAGGAAGAGGAGGAAGAGGAGAAAGAGGAAGAGGGAAAAGAGGAAGAGGAAAAGAAGGAAGAGGAGAAAGAGGAACAAGAGGAAGAGGAGAAAGAGGAAGAGGAAGAGGAGGAAGAGGAGGAAGAAAAGGAAGAGGAGGAAGAGGAGGAAGAGGAGGAAGAGGAGGAAGAGGAGGAAGAGGAGGAAGAGGAGGAAGAGGAGAAGAGAAGGATGGGGAAGAGGAGGAAGAAGAGGATGGGGAAGAGGAAGAAGAGGAGGATGGGGAGGAAATATTATTAATAATTATTTCACATATTACTATGTGTATATTTAGAAAAATAAGTTTTTTTAAATATATATTTTACACATATTCCTTTCACGTATATTTTTTATACATATTCTTTATAGAAATTTAGTCAAATTAACATTTTTTTCTCACAATCAGTGTGTGTACACACACACACACACACACGCACACACGTACATACATATATACGTGTGTGTGTGTGTGTGTGTGTGTGTGTGTGTGTGTGTGTGTGTGTGTGTGTGTGTGTGTGTGTGTGTGTGTGTGTGTGTGTGTGTGTGTGTGTGTGTGTGTGTGTACTGACGCACATACACACGCACGCACGCACGCACACATATATATACATATATGATTAGCATATCAACTGTTAGCTGCTCATGTAGAACATTTCCAGGAGACGCCACGTGGAGGCCAATTGACACATAACATGGAGTTCTTTTATACATGGTTGATTTATTTCTTACATTATTCATACATTACTGCAATATTTATTATTAACTTAGTGTTTCTAATATTTTAATTTTACAGAATTCCAAGTTAATTGTCTCCCATAATTCGATCCGCCACAAGGCCGCGAATTATAAATGTATAAAATATTTGAGATTGTTCCACTTAAAAAGCCGCAACTTCTACTCGATCCGCATAAAATGCCGCGAGTAAATATAAAATTAATATTTTACAGATTCTGTACATTTTTCAATTTTTGTGGAAGTTTATGCTGAAAATGCTTTTTTGAAATTCTTAATCGTTCTCCTAACCAAACTAAATCTTTTTGAATTTTAAATTTTATCATATAATATGCCAGATTTTTTCGATGAATACTGCAAGTTTTATGTTGAAACCAATCTGGATATTTCGTGTTTACAGCCTCTTCCATTAATGGAAACAGAATATCTAGTATGTTATAATTTTCTCTAATATTAGGATAACCTGCATCAAATACTGCATTTATTATCTTGAATGCAAATGAATATTCTGGTGTAGAAACACATAAATGTCCTAATTCTTGATCATCGTTTGTTTCATATGCACGAAAAAATATTAATTGTTATGAGTGACACACTCATAACAATAAAAAAGGTGTCAGTAGCACGATGACGTAAGTCGGTCAGCTGCAGCAGTCAGCATCGAGCGCATCGCACGAGGTTTCGCGCAATCCGCTCGACAATTAGCGCAATGCCCCTTAAACAGCACTTGATGTTTAAGCAATAATTTGGAATACTGACCGATTTACGCCCTCACGCAATCCTCCCTTTCTTTCGATCCAACTACCAAATTATCGGATATATAAACCGGCGAAAGAAGGTGAGGAAGGGGTCAATCCGAAGTAGACAAACTAAGACAACACACGACACTCTGCTTTGCGGGGTCGTGTATCGCCGATATAACTCATTGTAAATACTCAACCACGACACTCTGCTTTGCGAGGTCGTGGACAACGAGCTCATAGACGCGACACTCAGCCTTGCGGGGTCGCGATCTATTCACTGTAACGAATACAAGAATAAAAGTGTTCAATACAAATAACGGTGTAAGTGACCAAATACCTTCCTCGCGAGATCTCTGGCAGCGATCCCAAATCGTACTCACAATAAGGGGTACAACAGTGGTGGCAGCGGTGGGATTTGCACTGCCAAAAAGAAGATCCAAGAGGAACCAAGCGTCACCGAGCAATCAGCTGTACAGGCCAGGAAGCCAGCCACGCCGGAGCGTACATAGCGCGTCAGCAATAAGAGAGAAACTCGAGACGACGCCGAGACCTACCGCGACAAGGCTCAACTGATCGCCGCACCATGCAGCTCATCGTACTTATGTAAGTCCGACAAACATTAAATTGTAACGCGAAACAAGCGTAGGACGACATAAAACTGTAACGCGACTAAAGCGAAATATCGGTTGACCCCCGGTAACCGCGATTACCGTAAAAGAAATAGCTAGGATAGCTACTGTAATTCAAAGGCATACGAATGCAAACGCACTAGCGCAACGCAACATACGATACCGCGGAATAAAACGCGAACTCAGCACACGCACTTATATTCGAACGTAAATGTCCAATCAAAACACTGATACAGCGCTTAACGTTGTTCAAGACGCGTTAGAAGATATATTTGATAACGCACTTTGACTTTTGGATAGTCGAGCAAACTCGCCAAATATTACGACTGAACGCGCGTTCCCGATACAGGAACCAGACTTTAGTTTAATAAATAACGACAATATGGACACACGTTCACCAACGCGGACAGACGTAGCGGGACCGTCGACACGCTCTCTACCACATGCGTCGCCTCGCGTAATCCGGGAAGAACCCGAAGAGGAAGCACAAGAGCTCCGTAATAATTCGAGTGAACAAAGCGGAAGTTCACCGACGGCGCCACAAATTCATAGGCGACCAATACACCCCATGGAGAATATGATGCTCCATGATCTGCTATTTGAAATTCGCGAGCTTTGTTTCCAGCTTGGAAACCGAAACGAAGCACAGCCGCCGCCGCGAGAAACGGCCAAAAATGTGCGACAACCTACTAACCACGCGTTAGATCTGTCGTATGGGCACTCACCCCGAGATGTACAACATCAGCACGGGACCAACACTTACCATTTAAGTTTAAAGAAAGCACGAAATATGATCCCCGAAATTAATGGAACTTCGAGGGAACGAGTACGAGAATTTTTGAACGCAAGCTCCTATGCAATGAAAAACATACATCCGTCGGACGAATTCATACTCCTCGACGCGATACTATGTACCAAATTCAAGGGCAAAGCAATGATGGATTTCCACACTCGCGATATAGAAAACTACGACCAGTTGAAAAGGGAATTAGAAAATGAATATCTGGGCAAGCGCAGCACCGCCCATTTGCAGCTCGAATTTAACTCCCTGAAACAGAAGTCAAACGAAACCGCTCAAGAATTTGGACGAAGAGTAGACAACTTAACCATGGAGCTATACGAGTCCATGGAGGAAGGTAAAAACCATACGATAGAACAGCGGGCGATACTTGAGAGCATCAAGAAACAAGCCCTTTACAACTACCAAATAGGGCTACACGAAGAAATAAAGCTATTAATTCGAGCCCAACGATATAACACGCTTCAAGAAGCAATCGCAGGAGCTAGTGCGGAAAAAAAAGTTAAGGGGGCAAGCACGCGCCTCAACAGCAATAAGCGGGATATGCCAAATGCCCAACGCAATAACCGTGTTCCGACCATCCGTTGCGGAAAGTGCGGAAAAATCGGACACGACGGAAGAGACTGCCGAAGCAGCAGATACACCAACCGGTTCGAATTACCCCGACCGGAAGGACGGCCACGAGTAAATACAGCAGTACAACAATGCAGTTACTGCAAGAAAACGGGCCACAGCCGAAACGAATGCTGGACCCTGCATGGACAACCTCAACAGAAAGAAAAGGATCGCCCGGTAGCAAAGCCAAAAAGGAAAATAGAAGAAGACGCTAAACAACGTACAAGTAAGGCCGTCAAAATGATAAAACATGCCGATACGGCAAGTAGCGACGAGAGCTCGGACGATGACTCGAGCACGACGGGCACCGCCGCCGCATATCAAGTTACGCATGTAAAGCGAGACGCACACAAAGATAGCGGACTTGACTTAGTCACGTTGCCAATACGAGAGACCAAATCAGGAAAAATCGACATGTTATTCGATTCCGGAGCCACACTCTCGTTGATAAAAGTAAAAAATTTAAAAGGCGAAACCAAAATACGCCATGAAAGAATAGCCCTCGTCGGGATAACAGGCCACAAGGTCTACACAATAAGAAAAATACAGGCGACCATAGAGCTAGGCAAGCATAAGATAAAGCATCCGATGTACGTAGTAAAGGATGATTTTCCGCTAGAATATGATGGCATCCTAGAATTAGATTTTCTACAAAAGCAACAAATAACGTGCGATTATAATCAGAAAAAGTTAACGATAAGAGACGTTACTCTGAAATTTAAATCAAATCAACAAACCGTGTTAAAACCTCACAGCGAAACGATTGTAAGGGCCGTGACTAATCGAAACAAAACTGGAGTCGTACAGAACCAGCTCCAGGAGTTTACATTGGCAGATGCCTTGTAAAATCAAAAAATTTTTCATGTCCAATCAGTGTAATCAATACCACTAATAAGACAATACGGATCAACACACCGGTCGTTACGGTAGAGGATTTAAGCGAGAAAAATCCTCACGAGGTTTACACCGTGGTCGCCGAGCCGAAAAACAAATCTCACCTCCCTAGAAAGGAGCGGATTTGACAATTGTTACGAACGCAACACCTCAACTCGGAGGAACGGCAGGCCCTCCTGCGCTTATGCAAAGATTATCAAGATGTCTTCCATCTGAGCGGAGAACCCCTGTCAAGCACGGCCGCCGTGAAACACGAGAAAAAGAAAAGCGGCAAATATTACACGAATACCATGATGCACCCACCGGAGGGCATCAAGGGGTCGAAAGAACCCTTAAAAGAATACGGTTAAAATATAACTGGCCCGGAATAACGGCAGACGTAGAAAAGCATATTAAAAAATGCGAACTCTGCCAGAAAAACAAATTATCTAAAAAAAATAAGATACCGTTAGTAATTACGGATACCCCCAGCCGACCATTCGAAAAATGCGCTCTGAACATCGTGGGACCACTAACAGAGACAGCAAATGGAAATAAATACCTGCTAACGTTCCAAGATCACCTGACAAAATTCAGCAAGGCAATGCCGATTTCAAATCAAGAGGCAAACACGGTAAGCAAGGAATTTGTAACAAAAATTGTCCTAGAATACGGTACACCCGAATGTATCCTGACGGATCAAGAAACAAATTTTACAAGCGAAATCTTTAAAAACGCGTGTAAGCTATTGAAGATAGACAAAATTCAAACTACTGCTTACCACCCTGAGAGCAACGGCATCCTTGAGAGATCGCACCGAACATTAGCGGAATATCTGCGACATTTTATAAACAAAGAGCAGACGGACTAGAACGAATGGATCCCGTATGCAATGCATACGTATAATACTACCCCCCACACGACGACTGGATTCACTCCGTTCGAGCTAATTTTCGGAAGACAAGCCGAACTGCCGACAGCCCTGAGCAGACCCCCAAATCCTACGTATAACTACGAGGATTACGCACAGGAACTGCGGGAAAAAATAAGGGCAACGAACCAGATCGCGAGAGAAAAAATTAAAGAAAAAAAGCAAAAGGCCAAGAAATATTACGACAAAACTACTAAAGAAATAAAATACAAAACAGGAGATAAAGTACTCCTGTATGATGAGACTCTCCGCCGCGGGAGATCCAAAAAACTAGACACGAAATGGACGGGACCCTACGTAATCACTGAGAAACACTCAGACGCAAATTATACAATAAAAAAGGGCAGGACGTCAACGCGCGTACACGCAAATAGATTAAAACCGTTCATAGAAGCATAAAAAAAAAGGAAAGAAAATAAAAACAAGTAAGAAAAACTCACCAGAACGTAGAGAAATCGCCAAGAAAGGGCCCAAATAAAACACTACTCACTAATTAAAACTACACTTAACACTATAAAAGTATATATGGAAAATGAGAAGTGCTAGTCGACCTTCTCAATGTCCGGTTTCCCTCCTTCCTGGGGCAAAGAACCGTCCAAACTAATAATCAATCCAAAAATCTCTTCGTGATCCCACTCAAGGTCACTGATAAAATCGGCTAGATAAGCCGAAATCCACTTCGGATGGTTGTTCAGACAAAGAAGACGCCTCTTCACCCGAAGGCCGTGGCACTAAAACTACAGTCTCAGCACTGTGAATAGAGTCTGAATCAGACTCAACATCCGCGGGAAGCACCGCCGACAGATCCATAGCTGTCAAAGCAGCAAAATCGTCGTCAACTACAAAAAATTCATCGAAAAAATAATCTTCGTAATCACTCTCAATGTCACTAACGGGAGGAGAAAAAAATACGTCCGGATTTTCCTTTTCACCATCACGAACGGTAGACGCGTCCGACAAAGGCTTTCGGAAACACATGACGCGAGATACAACGTAAAGACCGTAGCGACGAGAAGAACTAACGGACGCGGACTGAAGAAAGTCGCATCGACGGCGATAGAATTAAATGTAATAACGAAATTAAAACCCGCATAAAATTACACTATCGTTGCAGGGGACTCCTCACGTGGAGCTGCACGAGAGTAGCAGAAACAAAAAATGCTATGCCATGCAAAATTGAAAAATTCGCACACGAGCCAGGGATGTACTTCGAAAAGATTGGAAAACTACAATTAATAGAATCCACATGGAAAATAGTGATCAAGACTGACGTAATCAGCTATCGATGGCACGCACTACAAGCGAAAGAATACTGCAAGAAAACAACAGAAAATACCAAGAAGATGTGTCAAAACACACTAACAATACTACGTAAAGAAAACACGAAAGGCATGGCGACAATGATACGGCTAATGTCCATGTATGAACACCCTAGAAGCAAACGAGGATTAATAAACGCCATTGGCACTATAGGCAAAACCTCGTTTGGGACCATGGACTCCGAAGACGCGAGCAGAATAGAAGAGCAGAATAGAAGAGCAGATGAAAATGCTGCAAAACAATCAACGGATAAATAACCACGTCATAAAAAATCAATTAAAGATAATAAACAGTACAATAGGGCACTTGAAATTCCTCGAGCAAACACTAAATTACAACAAAAATCTGCTGGCCAAAATCGCAAACCAAATCCGCCAGAAGCAAGCCGACACTCTACTACGGGAAGAAATCAATGGATACTTAACACTCATTAATGTCATAATAATGGATCTAACCACCGACATGGAGGACATCATCGAATACCTCACACACACACAGGATGCAACCATTATGACGCACCTACTGCCTGTCGATCAAATAATCCAGGAATTGGATGAAGCCACCCTACAGCTGGCAAAAGAAAAGCATTTCCCTTTCAAGGTGGGACTTTGAAATTGGCGAACCATCGTAAAATACGTAAAAACAAGCGCATATTTTAGCAGCCCCTTCGTATATACGATCCTGAAATTTCCAATGATTACTCAACCAGAGTATGATATTGTCAACGTGATACCGCTGCCTGTACACGAACATGGCAACGTATTCACGATAGCGAAAATTACACACCCGACATTGGGAATTGACAAAGCAAATCGCCACTACCTCGTGTTGAAGAAACACGAGCTAAGCATATGCGTACAGGAACGTGATACCTACACGTGCGACCAAGGTCAGCCTATCTACCATGTGCAAGAAAATGCACCTTGCGAAGTGCAAACATATATAAAAATAACTGATAAAAAATGCGAAACTCGACACTTCGTAACAAACGAAACGATTTGGATAACTCTAACAGAGCCAAGGGCTTGACTATTTTCGACAGCAAAGGAGCAGGAGATAACAATAACCTACACGGATCAACAGGAAGAAAAGCACACTCTCAATCGATCGGGAAAGATAACATTGAATGTTGGATGTTTCCTGACCTCAAGATTCGTCATACTACGAACACCGGAACGAGAGACAACGCATCAGATCGTAGCTCACGTGCTCGGCTACAATCTCTCGCGACTCCGCGAAGAGGATAAGAGAAGACTAAAACCAGTACCGGTATCGCAGTTACAAAAAATGATAAAAGACTCTAACGAACTAATGGCACTCAGCCAAAGTTTAGACGAAATAACGTCTCAAACGAACAATACTAACTTTATAGAGACAATTGCGTATCCAATAGGATCGGCAACACTAATAACCATAGTAATCATTAGTATTGTAATTATTATTGTAATAGTTAATAAGCGTAGAAAAACTAAATTTATAAGCAATCCGATATACGAGGGCCCGATACAGCCTTAAGCTAACAGCGAAAATTCAGTCCCCTCATTTTCTTTTTATCAGGGGGGAGGGATGTTATGAGTGACACACTCATAACGATAAAAAAGGTGTCAGTAGCACGATGACGTAAGTCGGTCAGCTACAGCAATCAGCATCGAGCGCATCGCGCGAGGTTTCGCACAATCCGCTCGACAATTAGCGCAATGCCCTTTAGACAGCACTTGCTGTCTAAGCAATAATTTGGAATACTGACCGATTTACGCCCGCACGCAATCCTCCCCTTCTTTCGATCCAACTATCGAATTATCGGATATATAAACCGACGAAAGAAGGTGAGGAAGGGGTCAATCCGAAGTAGACAAACTAAGACAACACACGACACTGCTTTGCGGCGTCGTGTATCGCCGATATAACTCATTGTAAATACTCAACCACGACACTCTGCTTTGCGGAGTCGTGGACAACGAGCTCATAGACGCGACACTCAGCCTTGCGGGGTCGCGATCTATTCACTGTAACGAATACAAGAATAAAAGTGTTCAATACAAATAACGGTGTAAGTGACCAAATACCTTCCTCGCGAGATCTCTGGCAGCGATCGTACTCACAATAAGGGGTACAACATAATATTTGTTTTGCGTATTTCAATTCATGATTTTCGTTTATAAATGAGACATGACAGTGTTTACAATTTGTTTTTGCTACACACTTTTTAGCAATAAATCCTGCAAAATATTCCACAGCAGACGCTTCAAAAATTTCGTCATTTGAATATGAAGCGTCAAGAACAATTTTTTTAACGTTGATCGATATATTTTGATCATTATTGTCTTCAAAGTCACTTTCAAAATCATCTATATTAATTGACGTTGTTAATTCATCTATATCAGGTGTTTGAATAACAGATGCAGATGTGGATGCAGTTATTGCACTTGGAAATAAAATTTCATCTTCATCATCCAAGCAATTTGCAGATTGTGCAGGTTTCGATAAATTTAGCACAATATTCTTTTGTAATAGTAATCGAAAAGCCTTTGCACTTGGATTTTAATTATATGTTCCACCATATGTACGTATCATTGAAAATAGATTTTCCAACAGATCTTGATTTACTCTTGAAGTCATAAAAAATTGGACTCCATCACATCTTAAATCTTCCCATAATTGTAAAATAGCTTTTACACTAATTTGTAATCCTTCAAAGTATGATGGAACTTTGAGACCTTTATTTGTAATAGTGCGCCACTTAGAGGAGTTTATTAATAATTGTTTTAAGTTATTTTCTACATCAGTATTTTCATTTCATCAAAAAGTAAAATACAATTTCGTTCGTTACCAGTCATGCAGTTTACTTTTGCTTTTAAAAGATGAAACATGGAATTACAGATTCCAGGCCATAAATCTACAATATTAAACCATGTTTTAATGGTCGTTTCTGAAGGTAGTATAAAACCAAGCTCTTTGCGCATTTTTCTATACAAACTTGGCGAAGTATAATGCATTTCTTTAGCTAACTCTTTTTCTTCGTCATTATATGAATGGTATTCCTTATGAAAAAGTTGCATTACTAAAAATGTTAATAGAAAGCCTTGAACTCGTCGAAATAAGGCATTTAAAAGACTTTTGTCTGATAAATTACCTGTCATTATTTTTTTTTTTTTCGTAAACAAGTTATAACTTTATTTCTTGTCTCAAGCTTCAATATCGATATATGAATATGTTTTCTTAACTTTGTTATTTCAGCGTTTTGCTGTGCAACTTTTTCTTCTAAAATGCGTATTTGAGCATAATGCTTGTGACACTGTACATTCTCATTAACAGAGTCCTCATTCTCAAAAGCGACAGGATATAATAATGGTTCTGCATTCTTTCTTAACCTTCCACTTGGATAGATCATATTTGGTGGAAAATGTCTACTACATATCGTAAACTTTCGTAGTTCTGCATCTTCCACAAAATCATCACAGCCGCTATTTACTAACCATGTTATCAATCGCCCATACAGCACGAGGAGCTCACAAAATTTTTCATAAGCTTCATTTAAGCTTCCAAAAGATTCGCACGCAGCTGCTATGTCCGCTTTTGAGAGCTCCTTGAGAGCTTCACTTGAGCTCGCAGGGAGTTTATAAATCATGTTTTAAGAGTTCCCTGCGAGCTTCAAAGTAATTCCCGGGAAATTTCTATATAAGCTTTCCGGAAGCTCTTATGTCCGCTTTTGGGAGCTCCCTGAGAGCTTAGATTAAATTATCAGGGAGCTTATATAAAAGCTTCACGGGAATTATTTTGAAGCTCGCAGGGAGTTCTTAAAACATTATTTCTGAACTCCCTGCGAGCTTAAATAAAGCTCTTAGGGAGTTCTTAAAAGCGGACATTGGAGCTGCCGGAAAAAATTTTATTTTTATATTTTCTCAATTTTCGGAAGCTCTCTCTGAGTTGCGAAGGCCCACGAACTCTCTTCGTGTAACAAAAACAATATATATTACACTTTGCTGCTAGTGAAGTACTAACTGCTAGGTAAGCCGTGAGTGATGGTTTTCTTTTATAAGCCTTTTAGAGTAAATTTTCTCACGAGAAGGAAGAGCGCCGTGCCATCGCCTAGTGGCGATCTTGCGAACTACTCGCGGCTTATGACTATACATGCAGTACATTAATTTACCCGATATGTTCAATCTCTGGGAGTTTGTTTTGTCAAATTTTGTAAACTTCTTGAAAACTCAGCAAAACAAACTCCCTGGGAGCTTGTTTTGTCAAATTTTGTAAGGTTCTCGGAAACTCAGCAAAACAAACTCCCTGGGAGCTTGTTTTGTCGAATTTTGTAAGCTTCTCGGAAACTCAGGAAAACGAACTCCCTGGGAGCTTGTTCTGTCAAATTTTGTAAGCTTCTCGGGAGCTCAGCAAAATGAACTCCTTGGGAGCTTGTTTTGTCGAATTTTGTAAGCTTCTCGGGAGCTCAGCAAAATGAACTCCCTGGGAGCTTGTTTTGTCGAATTTTGTAAGCTTCTCGGGAGCTCAGCAAAATGAACTCCCTGGGAGCTTAATCGGAGCTTTGTGCTGTATGGGCGTTTTCTATCTCCAACAGGCGGACGATAAAATCGGACATTCAATATATTTTTTCTACTCTTTATGCCACAGTTTTTGTAAATGCACGTAGTGTAATGAGTCTTTCGGACTTTACAAATTAAACTCGACATTTTATCTACCTTCAGATTAAAAAATGTTAAAAACTTACTTCATTTGAGATGTAGATTAATGCTCATAGCACTACGTGACACTACACTTAAATACAGTTTTATACAATTATTTGAATCCTTGAATTAGTTTAAGAACAATTTTATCGAAACACTAAATAATTTCTATACGTACCCGTTTCAGCCAGCGTCGCGCCTCGCGAAGAAATAATAAACACTCGACAACATACTGTGCACGCTACAGAGCCGGCACGAGATATCCTAGCACCTTTTGAGAAGTTGTGTTTAAAAAATTCATAAAATTTTATTTGAATAGAACAAAAAATTTGCCAGTGTCTTATTACATGCGTAAGCAAATACACAAGTATACAACTCATAGATAAAGATAAATCTATCTAAAAAATTGAATTTGTAATTGAATGATATTGTGAATAAATAAATTTTTTATTATACATATATATATACATATAATAGAAAGAACATATTAAATGTTTAATTTTACTGTCTGCCTATCAAAGATAAAGAATAATTAATAACAAGTAAATAACAATTATTCTAAACTAGTAAAAAATTTAATGCAAAATTAAAAGGGTACAAATGTACAGATATTTTGCAAAAATAATAATAAATAATCCATTTAAGCAAAAAAATTTTAATTAAGAAATATGCATAGAATACATATATTTTTGTTATAGAAACACATACGTTATATAAAGAAAATGTCATTGTTATAATGTAATGTAATCTTTTAATTATGCAATACATTAAATAATGTAAAACTTTTAATAATATTATTGTAATCCTAACAAAAAATATAACAACAAACAGCAGAATATGTAAAAAAAATTATAAGTGTAGTGAGAAAATAATAATGAAACTTTTTTAATAAATACATTACATAAGTTTCGTATATAAATGCATTTATCCAAACATCTTACTTTCTATAATCAAAAGAGAATTATAGATACTTAGAGTGATGATATCATCACTTTATATATATAAATATTAATTATTGAGGTGACATATCTACAATGCAGAATTGTTATTAAACTTTACATAGAAGTTACAATTACATACATATTTATGAACGAAATTATTGCATAAATTAATTTATGTCAAAATTTTAAATAATTTTAAATAAGCAACATTATAAAAAATTATAGTATCTTAATTCTTAATTTTTTATTTAGTATTAATTTCACACCTTAACAATGATAAAGTTTGATCAGTTAAAATAAAAATTTTTAATGCAATATAATTATATAATAATTATATAATAATATATATTTTTCATATTTTTATATATACATAAATTAAATTAAAAAATAGATAAAGATAAAAAATAAGGATTCAAATAATAAAAAAATTATAAAATATTTTTCTATTTATAGTAACTCATATGCTAATTTTTACTTTATGCAAGGTCTACAATGTCAACAGGAATAATGTAGTAATTTAAGGAATAAGAATATAACAATTGACCAATTAAAAACTGGCAGTAAACGAAATGGACAAATCTCATTTCATATTTCTTACTTCTTATTCCTACTCCATTACTCCTGCTGACATTGTAAACCTTGCATTATCCTTCTCTTTTTCAATTATAAATTTAAGATTTCTCTACATTTCTGTGTATAAAACAGTGATTGCATAAAATGAAATCCTCAAAAATTTATCCTCAGAGCAGGTAAACAGTCGATAATATCAACGTTCTTTAATTATCCCCGCGCCCCCGGCGCCCAAATGGTAATGATGAAAATGTATGCAGGGCTGATGGTCTTTAATAGTATCTCGTCGGTGGTAATAGGTAAGTAAATGGATTAGTAGTAGCAGTAGCAGTAGTAATAATAGTACTAGTACTAGTAGTAGTAGTAGTGGTAGTGGTGATGGTAGTAGTAGTAGTAGTAGTTGTTGTGTTGTAGCTGTAGTAGGGTAGCGGTAGTTGTTGTGTTGTAGCTGTAGTAGGGTAGCGGTAGTTGTTGTGTTGTAGCTGTAGTAGGGTAGCGGTAGCGGTAGCGGTAGCGGTAGCGGTAGCGGTAGCGGTAGAGCGGTAGCGGCAGCGGTAGCGGTAGCGGCAGCGGTAGAGCGGTAGCGGTAGAGCGGTAGAGCGGTAGCGGTAGAGCGGTAGCGGTAGAGCGGTAGCGGTAGAGCGGTAGCGGTAGAGCGGTAGCGGTAGAGCGGTAGCGGTAGAGCGGTAGCGGTAGAGCGGTAGCGGTAGAGCGGTAGCGGTAGAGCGGTAGCGGTAGAGCGGTAGCGGTAGAGCGGTAGCGGTAGAGCGGTAGCGGTAGAGCGGTAGCGGTAGAGCGGTAGCGGTAGAGCGGTAGCGGTAGAGCGGTAGCGGTAGAGCGGTAGCGGTAGAGCGGTAGCGGTAGAGCGGTAGCGGTAGAGCGGTAGCGGTAGAGCGGTAGCGGTAGAGCGGTAGCGGTAGAGCGGTAGCGGTAGAGCGGTAGCGGTAGAGCGGTAGCGGTAGAGCGGTAGCGGCAGCGGCAGCGGTAGAGCGGTAGCGGTAGAGCGGTAGAGCGGTAGCGGTAGAGCGGTAGCGGTAGAGCGGTAGCGGTAGTGCGGTCCCAGTGAACACATTTTATAGCGGCAATATAACATAGAAGTTACATGTAATTTAACATTGTTATTCTTGTGATATGTAGGTGCTATATGACATGGAAATAACCTGTTACGTAATATACGCAAGTGATATAGTTGTTATACATCGTTTTGGCGTTACAGTTATTCAACAAAAATTGTATAATCGTAACATAACACGTTCGTATCAATGTTATTACGGAACGATGCGTCGTAGTTGACTCAGAAATCAGACAACATTACAACATCCTGAATGATAGATCTATTTGATAATAAAAAAAATTATTATAAAGATAATGTTTTTAAAAATAACTGTTTGTCTACAATTACTGCGCACAAAAAATGCACAAAATCGAAATTCATCATGTACTGAACAAAAACAGAATAATAAATGTATACTATTCAATTTTTCTTAGAATTACGATCTATATAGTTAACCATCTAATTAATCATTTGAACGCTTCAAAGATTAGTGCTAAATAGATCGCAATTTCCATCAAATTATTAAGGTTATGGAAAAAGATAAATTTAACAATGAAATTAATAAGTAAATAAATTAATGCTATTTATTTTTAATATGTTTTGCAAAATTTAATTGCTTTTATAAAAAATAATATAGTTGCGTCAGTTTATAACATATAAGTATATGTAGACAATAACAAGTACCCATATCGATGAGTCAAATTGGCGTAGCAGGTAGAGTACAAGGTTCGTCATCCTAAGGTCCCGGGTTCAAACCTAGCAGCGGCAAGTACGAATAAAATAAAAAATTACATAATTTAAATTTAATTAATTAATAAAAATTTATTCTAAATGTAGTATGTGCTGTTGATAAAAATAATTTTTAAAAAATGAAATTTTTATTTTATTTTATTTTTCTTTGTAACTGTTGTGTAACGGTTAGATAACATGTAATTATAACATGTTATATTGCTGAGTCGGAAATTGTAACTTACATGTAAGTTACGTGTAATTTCAGAGTAACGTAACCTGTTATATTCGGTTACATTGCTGTTACACTGCTGCTATATTACTGTGTTCACTGGGGTAGCGGTAGAGCGGTAGCGGTAGCGGTAGAGCGGTAGCGGTATTAAAATAGTTATTGTAGTCATAGTAATAATTATCTGTGATATTCTGTGATAGCTTTAATATATCTGTGATAGATTTGCAATATTATTGTTAATTATGGATATTGGGAAACGAGCTATTAAAAAAACAGTTAGTAAGTTTATTGATGCATGGCTAAATGATGATAATTTTAAAGGATGGTTTTCTCCCCATTTTGAACAAAATAAAGCTTTGTGTGTAGTGTGTAATAAGACTATTAGATGTTGCAAAACGAATATAACACAGCATTCACAGACGGTTACACATACAAATAATATAAAAACACAAACTGAAAGTCTTGATAACCACGAGCAATTTTCATTTAAAGATAATATAAAACGCGCGGAGATAAAATTAGCAGCATTTTATGCTAATCATAATTTAGCATTTTCTACCGTAGAGCATTTGATACCGTTAATAAAAGATATTTTTATAAATTTGCATACTCCTAAAGTTGCACAAAATCTTTCACTGGGACGAACTAAATGTGTACAAATTGTTAAAGAAATAATATCAAAACGCGAAGAAGAAAAGTTAATTTCAATTTTGCAAACGTGTAAGTTTTCTATTTTAATTGATGAAACTACAGACATTGCCGAAAAAAAATTTATGTGTTTACTTGTTCGATATGTTTCACCAAATGATAAAAGAGTAAAAACGCAATTATTAGAATTATTAGCATTAGATGCTACAGATTCTAGTGCACAAAAAATTTTTGAAATATTTAAAGCATTTTTAAATAAAAATAATATTTCTATTAAAAATATTACTGGCATGGCAAGCGTCAGTAATGACGGAATGTAACAATTCTTTTTTTTTTCTCGTTTAAAAACAAAAGTACCCAGTGTAATATTCAAATGTATTTGTCATTCGTCTGCAATTATAGCCAGCAAAGCTTGCAGAAAATTGCCACAAAATTGCAAAAATTTAATTTAAAATGTTGCAAATTATGTTTCGGGCAGTGCGAGAAGGTGTACAATCTTAAAAGAGTTTTAAACTTTTTTTAATGTTGAAAAGAAAAAAATTCTGAAACTGTCAAATACAAGATGGCTTGTTCTGCATAATTGTGTTGTCAGACTTCTTGAAAATTGCGACGTTCTTAAATATTATTTTACTTTGGCTACAGAAGATAAATCTAAGTCCGCAGAACAAATTTTAATTGAGTTAAATGATAATTCTAATAAAGCTTATTTGTTATTTTGAAAATATTCATTACATTTCTTTAACAGTTTTAATGCTCTTTTTCAATCGTGTAAAATTTTAATTCACAAATTATACATTAGCAGCCAACAAATTTTGTATCAAATTGGTCAAAATTTTATGGTTTCAGAGACTTTGAAGCACATCTCTACTTCAAATGTAGATGATGAAACAAATTTTAAACATCCAATAGATATTTATGTGGGACCAGAATGTGAAAGCTTTTTGCGAACTCAGCCTTTAGAATTTGTACAACAATACAAATAAAATTAAATTGTCTTAATTTTTATAAAACTGCTCTTAAAAAAATGTTAAAACGTTTGCCACTTAATAATACATTTTTTGCAGAATTAACATTTTTAGATCCTAAAATTGCACTTTATAATGAAAGTAGAGATACAGTTAAAGATTTATCATCCATAGCTATACATATAGAAAATATTAATATTGTTGCGCCTTGCGGTACAACAAAATATTTTTGCCGTACCTTGCGGTGCGACAAAAGATCTTTCGGGATTCGTTGCTGCCCGAGGAGTAGGAACTCGCGGAAAGAGGCGGTTTTTGTAGGCAGGGTCCTCAAATCACTCACTCACTGATTCTAAGTTAAATTGACATAAAAGATTTATTTTTCTGTTGTTGTACACCGATTGCGGTCAGCGAAGGTGCCGCGTCGTGTTACACTAGATTAGATACGGCGCGTGACTCGGAGTTAACGCGTCGTCTCGTTGCTCGCTCGAGATTTGCTAGCGGCTAAGTTCCGAACTCTTAATTCACTCGTGCGGGCCGTACGTATCGGTTTGATTTCTAATCACTGATCCCGCTGACCGCTGTTCAGCAGCGGCTTAAATAGTGTCGCGGATTTAATTATTAGTGGGGGCATCGGGCTCTCCACATGACCATATATGGTCATTCCCGCGCGCATCCGGCGCGCGGGAAATATTTGCGAGTTTAGCAACAATTGCCAAAATGCAGGTATGCATTTCCGGTGGCATGATTGTTGCTAAGCTGGCTTCGCTACTTCTTTAAGGTGGCTGGTGCGTTGCCCAGTGCGATGACCGGCTGGCAGCGCACGAGGCATGTGTCACCTGACACCTTGTGATAGCGAGCCTTCCTCGGCGAGCTATCTTATAATTTTAATATTTTATTTCCTTTATTTTATGATATAAATTTATTGGTTGTGAGTGTTTCGCTCACAACAATATTACAAAATTAGCAATAGAATGGAGAACATTACCAACAATTTTTAGTGATATTGAGAAAAAAGAGTTAACTTGTTTAGAAATTGACGAAATGTGGAAAAAAATATTAGAATTTCAAGATTTTAATGATGAAAAAATGTTCCCAAATTTAGAATTATTAGTCGAGTTTGTTCTTACTTTGCCACATTCAAATGCTGAAGCGGAACGAATATTTTCAATTATAACAGATGTGAAAAATAAAAAAGGAAATCCTTTATATAATAGTACAATTTCCGCAATTTGTAAAATTAAATCTAGTTTTCAGGCTGAGAATATTGATTGCGTTAATTTTAAAGTTGATTTGCGACAATTAGAATTGTTCAATTCGCAAAACTTATATTCAAAGAGCAACATGAATCTAATCCTTAATTTTCTTTTATTTTGTTCATTACATTTCATTATTTTTTTATATTTATTTATTTTTCAATTTTTTAAATTTTATTTATTATATTTTATTACTTTCTTATATTTATTTTTGTTAGCGCGTCGAACGGAAAAGGCAGGAAGTTCCAAATAACGTATTGCACACGTAATAGGTTTTAGTGAATATTTAATGATTCCAATTCTAGCGTGGTTATTACAAAAAGAGAACGAGGGGTTCGCCTCAGAGACCAAAAAGGGAACACACTAGTTAGGTAGATGATAAAGATGCGTGTCCTTCCGTAAACTGAAACGCCACCTGTAAGACAGCCAGCGCCTCCGTAGTTAGTTCCGGCTAGTCATAGGAACGTACCCGACAATGCTCCAACAATTTTGTTTTATTTATTTTATTTATTTTATACTTAAATTTTATTTACTTATTAACAAATTTTTTTTCTTTTCTACACACTGCACAGCTTCTTATGCATGTTAGTTATAAAACGTTAAGATTTTATTTTTTTTATTGCACATGATATTTAAATGCATGTTAATAAAAAAATGATTATTCTTATTATGTTTAAAATATTTTATTTATTTTTTTTTAACATGGCATGTTGCAAAAAAAATTCTTTATAATTAATTTTAAAATATTAACATTTTTAAGTTTTAGATAGATATATCTGTGATGTATCTGTGATATATATGTGATTTTAATAGTTTATAATAATTATTATAGTAGTTATAGTAGTATAATATATTAAGCTTATGAAAGGATTTTAGTGAGTCGGTCATGAAGGTAGAATCTTTAGCGATGTACCTTACATGAAATCTCACACTACTCGAATGTACGGGCATTCGGGTATCTTTGCCTTCTTGAGTCGAGGAGGATAACTAAGTTATCAGCCCAAGAAATGCTGCACAAAGATTTTCCCCTTCGTAAAAAAAAAATTTTTGTTAAATATTTCCTTTTAATTTAAACATAAAATATAATTTTTATTTTATAAATTCTGTTGAGATTTTTAATGATTTTTCTTCTTTTAATTGCAATAAATATTAATATAATAATTTTTGTAAAATAAAATATTTTTCTTAATCACAGAAAAATGTATTTTTCATCAATATATTTATTTTACTCTCTACTTATCCACGGGCGCATATGTGTAGACAAGAGTCCGTAAATTTGTGATACGTTACTGTATTTAACTCGTAAGCGCATGCGTCGGCGGAAGCGTGCCGGGCAACCCGGCAAGATCTGGCAGCTATGGGTGCGGCGGGACGTTAGGGCGGCGAAGCACAGGCAGCGGCGCCGCTTCCCCTCTTCCCACTGCCGCCGGCAGCCAATACTTGACAGAGCGGCCCGCGCTACGGCTCGAACGGCTCGGCTCTTTCTACGGCGCGCTCTCATTCGCACAAGTTGAAAAATTAATATCTCGATTATGTGCAGACCTAACCCAAAACAATATTGGACTTTTATGTTCATCTCGATCCCTTCTACCTTTTTACGAGAATTGACTCACGTGCTTTGGGACACCCTGTATATCGCATTGTAGTATGTGTAAAATATTGCATTATATTACAATACATCACAATGCAATAGTGTAGTAATACTATTAAAACATGCAATGTGATATATTGCGAAGCAATATATTCAGCAATATTTCTGTAACATTACATTGTGGTATATCGCAATGCAATAATTCTATATTACACTGTGATATATTATAATGCAATATGTCAGCAATATGTCTATAATATTACATTGTATTATATTGTTGTTGTACCTTGCGGTGCAACAAATAAATTTGTCGGGTTCGTTCCTGCCTTAGGAGTGGGAACTCGCGAAAGGAGGGTTTTGCTGGCAAGGTCCTCGAGTCAGGAGTATCCCGTTTGGACACGTAACGATTGGACACTGCACGATTGGACACGAACATTGCACGATTGGACACCGCACGATTGTACACCGCACGTTTGGACACCATACGATTGAACATCGCACGATTGGACACCGAACGTTTGGATACCGTATGATTGAATTACACTAATGAAACATACACAGCGCACGATTGGACACCGCATTATTGGACACCGCACGATTGGACACCGCATTATTAGATACCGCACGATTGGACACACACACACACACATTCACATGTGTTTGTAGATTTCTAATACAGTTTACATGAATTAGCGACTTGGATGGGACAGGGAAGGTGCAGAAGGGAGGCCGAAAGCCACCCTTGCCCCTTCCCGCGCGCGCGCGTGTGTGTGTGTGTGTGTGTGTGTGTGTGTGTGTGTGCGTGCGCGTGCGAGCTTTCTCTGCACCACATGGGTTTGCAACTTTCCACGCAAAACAAGATGCTCCTAAAAATACGTATATAGACATTTCAAATTCACTTTTTTCTGGCAGATCGACGCTTTTTTCTACCAAACGTTTCTAAGGTCATATAGGGTGTGTTCGGGGAGACGCTATTAGCGCTATCAGCATCAATTTATCCTTGTTCCACTTTTAATAAGTAATAAAGATGGACTGATGCTGGTAGTGCTGATAGCGTCTCCCCGAACGCATCCATAATCTGTCATATGATATATAAATGTTTTTCACCAGAAGACTGTGCGGTGTCCAATAATGCGGTGTCCAATCATGCGGTGTACAACAATACGGTGTCCAATCGTGTGGTGTCCAATAATGCGATGTCCAATCGTGCGGTGTCTAATAATGCGGTATCCAATAATGCGGTGTCCAATAATGCGGTGTTTAATCGTACGGAAGCGTCCCAGAGCGCACCGTAATAAACGGACACAGCAGGCTGAGTGAAACGGACACAGTAACAAACAGACACAGTAACAAGCGGACACAGTAATAAACGGACACAGTAATAAACGAACACAGTAACAAACGGACACAGACCAAATGCGCACACTGCACATGCGCATGGACCAAATGCAATCTATGTACATTGTAAGCAGAGTAAAGTCCACATAGGTTAGCGACTTGGACGGAGCGGGTGCGGGAGAGGGGCCGAAGGCCCCCCTTGCACCCCTCCCGTGTGTGCGTGTGTGTGTGCGTGCAAAGCATTCACTGCATCACATGGCTTTGCGACTTTCCATATGCGCATGTGCAGTGTGCGCATTTGGTCTGTGTCCGTTTGTTACTGTGTCCGTTTATTATTGTGTCCGTTTGTTACTGTGTCCGTTTGTTACTGTGTCCGTTTATTACTGTGTCCGTTTGTTACTGTGTCCGTTTGTTACTGTGTTCGTTTATTACTGTGTCCGTTTGGTTTGTGTCCGTTTGTTACTGTGTCCGTTTCACTCAGCCTGCTGTGTCCGTTTATTACTGTGCGCATCTGGGACTCACTCAATCGTACAATGTTTGCGTTCAGTCGTGCGGTGTCCAATCATGCTGTGTCCAATCGAGCCGTATCCAATCGTGCGTATCCAATCGTGCCGTCTCCAATCGTTCCGTGTCCTGAAAGAGGTCACCTCTCGAGTCACTGACACACTTGTTTTTTTGATAATTAATAAAATGTTTATTCTCCTCATGGTACACTGTAGTTTTCATACTTGCGGTCAGCGAAGGTGCCGCGTCGTGTTGCACAGAGGTGATTAGATACAGCGCGCAGCTTCAAGATAGCACGCTGTATATTCGCTCGATCGAGTCACGCGAGAGTATTGCTTATCAGTATAAACATATCTAAATAAACAATATGCAAAATGTAACTTGATATAAACATAGATAAAGCGCGATGATATGCGACATGGAAGTTGTAATTTGATATAAACATTTTATAAATTTTATTTAAGGTGATATGTTACTTTCTGTCGCGGCGTTATCTGCCACTTAGCACTCTTAGAAGTAGCGGTTCGTTAGAAACAAATTTTTTTATCGCATGGAGCGCTGAACCGTCGGCAGCTAGTAATTCTAAACGATAAATTTATTCGGCAACTTTTAGAAGTAGCGGATAACTATAAACAAATATCGATAACCATATCCGGTAGTTTTAAACGGTTTGCTATAAACAAATTTGTTGTGAGTGCATCACACTCACATACGGCATGTTGCAAGCGATAGAAGGTGTCAAATGACGCCTCGCGCGCGGACATCGCCCGACCTACATACCGGGCGTCGCACCGGGAAATGCACCCGGTTGTTTAAGCAATAACACCCAAAATCATATGATTTTGGGGTGGAATCCGCGTAGCATTCGCTGGCTAAGCAAGTACACTGTCCAAAGGCCAGTGACCGCGGAAGTACCTTCCCCGGTCATACGCCCAAAAACGGTGTATATAAACACCGAGGTACAGACAACGAGCGGGCTTACTTGCGTGCCATAGCGACGAACATATGTCGCTCGTCTATTTATACTCATCACGAGTTATAGTGTTATTACGAATCAGTATAATTAAGAGAGTAAATATACTATATTTACATTGTTACTCAACCAACGGCTACAATCTCTTACTAGACCTGATCCGAGGAGTACCGACAGACGATCCCAAAATACCTGTGACCCTTTATCCCCATAAGGACCACAACAAATCTGGTGGCAGCGGTGGGATCCACTGTCGAAAAACCTAGAAGGAAAATACTCCCTAACGGACACAGAGTCAAAAAGAGAACAGCCAAGAAAGAAAAGAGCGGAAGCCGATCAGAGCGAACGAAACTCGCCGAAGATCCTGCACAACGCAGCCGATCAGCTGATCTGCGGACCCGAGATCCAGCAAGGAAGCCAGCCATCGAGCCAGAGCTCCGCCATCGGACAGCGCAACAGCAATAGCGGCGTAATCGGAGAAGACACCGACCTACCGCATCGTGACTCACCAGCCAAGCGGCGAAACGACGGACAACAGCAGCGATATACTGCGTTAATGTAAGTCCGACAAATCTTGTAAGCAAAATAAATTATAAGCGAGCGCGTCCGAAAACCCGAAATACACAGGCCCCCGGTAACGTAGTTATCGACAAATAACACTAACGATCAAATAACAGTAGCGAATGTCAGGTGATAGAAACTCGCCGATACGAAACGAATCGTGGCTATTTAGCAAAGCTGCGGCGCGATTGATACATTATTTAGAACTAGATCTTGTCCGGCGAGCGGCCCAAGCCCTTCGCGAGGATCGGGATAACGTTCGTAGAGCTTTAGAATTTCCCCCCAAAGGCAATAGCGAGCTACCCGAACACGTGGTACGCGAGCGAGAATTTTCCTTCGCGAGTCTCGATTCAAGTCTATTTGACAACGCGACACGACAAGACCGCCAGATCAAACGGACTAGACCATATATTAGCCGAACCCCGAGCCGTGTATCATCACGCAGCGAATTTTCACTGACCTCGTATGATTTGGACATCTTTAACCCGGACGAAATTCTCGAGCGATACGCAATAAATGCCAACGAACAAGCACAATCGTCGGAAGCTTAGCAAACGGAAGCTCAGCAATTTATAGCCGACGCAAAGCGAGAAATCCTAGAGATGCATCAAGAAATTGGCGAAAATCCAGCCGCCAGGGCAGCACAGCCCAACGTAGCGCAAGAAAGGGACGACGACGTCCGAGACACACTGCGCGTTGTCATCCAAGAAATACGCCGATTACAAACGGACATAGACGCCGTGCGAGAAACGCAATTACACACGCAGCGTATTTACGATTACCGACCATCGCGACCGAGCCGAAGAGATACGACCACGACGATGACGTTCAACACCGAAGAGGCCGCGGGACACTACCGTTAAAAGAAGCGCGCTGCATCCTAGAATTCGACGGGAATGCAAGCAAATTACAAGGATTTTTAAGCGCAATGACGTACGCGGTAGAGAATATTGACCCGGCCGACGAAGTGACTCTGTTAGGAGCAATATTATGCACAAAGTTAAAAGGTCGTGCTATGCTGGATTTCCAAACGCGAAAAGTCCGAGATTTCGAGCAATTAAAACAGGAGCTAGAAGCGTGTTACGCTAGTAAAAAGAGCACCACGGATTTACAAATCGAGTTTAATACGCTCAAATAAAGAGCTGGAGAAAATGCGCAAACATACGGACTCCGCGCCGATAAATTAACAATGGACCTGTACGAGTCCATGATAGAGGGTTGACAACATTACACGACCGAAAACAAACGCGCGATATTAGACATTCTACAGCAGCAGGCGCTCGAAAATTATCAAATAGGACTTAGCGATGACACGAAAGCCGTAGTCCGATCGCGCGGATATGCGACGTTGCAAGAAGCAATAGCCGCCGCTAGCGCGGAAGAGCGAATAAAAAAAACGGCCGCTAACCGGCCTAAACCGAAATATAATATGCCCAGCGGAGAAAATTATAAAAGCAAATTGCAGTGCCGGAAATGTGGAAAACTGGGGCATCATGGCAAAGATTGCCGAAGCAGCCGGTATGCCAATCGCTTTGCGTTACTGCAACCGGAGAAATCACGCGTAAACGCAGTCGACAAATTTTGCAAACACTGCAAAAAACGCGGCCACACCAGAAACGAGTGCTGGCACCTAAACGGGAAAACCGTTAATAAAACGTCAAAAAGCCCACAGAAACCACGAAATAATAGCAAAAAATATAGTACGCGAAAAGCGATTGAACCGCGAAGAAAATAGAACTCCGACTCTGAGCAAAGTAGCGACGAAGACGGAGAGACAAAGACAAAGAAGGATAAGAGCGCGCGGTCATATCAAATCGCGCCGGTAACTCGAGCCGCCCAGCTGAGCTACGACCTCGACCAAGTCACACTTCCGATACGAGAAACGCGGTCGGGAGAAATTAATATGCTTTTCGACTCCGGCGCAACGATTTCGCTGATACGATTAAATAAACTAAAAGGGAAAACCAGAATTTCCCCGGAAAAAATCACCCTAGCAGGGGTGACTGGCCATCAATTGCATACGATTGGAAGTATGCAAGCACATATTAAATTAGGTAAACAAGAGATAAAGCACATCATGTATGTGGTGAAAGATGACTTCCCGATGGAATACGACGAGATACTAGGCCTCGACTTTATAAAGAAACATAAAGTAGCCCGCGATTACGGTAAGGAAAAACTGAAAATTGCAGGTATCATCTTTAAACTAAAACCATACGGGAAAATAACCCTCAAGCCGCGCAGTAAGACCATGTCCGAGCAACCACAAATAGAAATCAACCCGGGGTAATACAAGCAATAAAAACAGAGCCCGGGGTATACATCGGTCGAACCAAAAAATTTAACGTGCGCCATCAGCATAGTAAATACTACTGATAAGCCAGTAAAAATACGCACACCGCACGTGATCATTGAAGATCATGACGAAAGCGATCAGCAAATATATGCGGTAATTAAAGAAACGGAATGTACAGATAACCGCCCACGGAGCGAACGAATCTGACAAACACTACGCTCCTGGCACCTCAACTCGGAAGAAAGACAGGCTCTCACACGGATATGCGAAGAGTATCAAGACATATTCCACCTAAGTGGAGAATCACTGACATGCACCGCAGCAGTGAAACATGAGATACGTACACAAGCCGACGCATCGCCGGTCAACGTGCGACCGTATCGCCTCCCTGCGAAGCATAAGGAAGAGGTGAATACACAGATAAAACAAATGCTACACGATGGCATTATTCGAGCTAGCACGAGTCGATGGAACGCGCCACTATTAGTGGTACCTAAAAAAGCTGACTCGTCCGGAAAACCGAAGCTTCAAATTGTAATCGACTTCAAAAAGTTTAATGATTTAACTATTGGCAATTCATTCCCCCTACTCAACATTGAAGAAATACTGGATCAATTTGGGGAACGCCAAATATTTTTCAACGCTAGATTTAGCGTCAGGGTATCATCAGATACCAATGGCTGAGCGAGATAAACCAAAGACAGCGTTCTCAACACCGTACGGACATTACGAATACAATCGAATGCCGTTCGGATTAAAAAATGCATCAGCCAGAGACTGATGAATTCAGTACTCATGGGAATACAAGGACTCAGATGCTTAGTATATCTCGATGACATAGTGATATACGACTCGAGTCTAGAAGAACATAACAAGCGGTTAACGGAAGTACTGCAACGCTTACGAGAAGCGAATTTAAAGCTGCAGCCAGACAAATGCGAATTTTTACGCAAGGAAGTTAATTATTTAGGACATGTGATTTCCGAAGATGGAATATCACCGGATCCAGCAAAGCTGCAAGCAATAAGAGATTTTCCGGAACCACAAAAGGTTAAAGATGTTCAGTCCTTTATAGGCCTTGCCGGATATTATAGAAAATTCATTAAAGAATTTTCCAAAATCGCAAAACCGTTAACTAAATTAACCAAGAAAACAGAAAAATTTGCGTGGGCCGCCGAACAACAAATAGCCTTTAATACGCTAAAAGAAAAATTAACGACGCCACCAGTACTCCAATATCCAGATTTCACAAAAGAATTTAACGTGACCACTGACGCATTCGATTATGCAATCGGAGCGGATTGTCACAGGGACCGATAGGCAACGATCGTCCCATTGCTTACGCGAGCAGAATATTAAATCGCGCGGAGCAGAATTACAGTACCACCGAGAAATAATTAGTCGCAATAGTGTGGGCTGTAAAACATTTTCGACCATATGTATATGGGACCAAGTTCAAGATCGTAACCGATCATAAACCTCTTATATGGTTGTTTAATGTAAACGATCCCGGATCAAGAATGATTCGATGGAGATTGAAACTGGAAGAGTACGATTATGAAATCATTCATAAGGCCGGTCGAGCAAACGCGAATGGCGACGCGCTAAGTCGTAACGTGAAGCGGGAGGCTCACGTTACGGAAGACTCGGATAAGATCCTCGCGCTCGAAGAAGACACTGTACACACACAATTAAGCACGCCGATAAAAAATAATGAAAGTATACAGGAGTATACTGAAAAAGAAAAGAAACAGATTCTATATGAATACCACGATGCCCCGACAGGAGGACATCAGGGAATCAAGCGAACAATAAGAAGAATACGCCTAAAACACAATTGGCATGGATTAACAGCCGACGTAGAGAGATACATAAAGAAATGCGAGCTCTGCGAGAAGAACAAACTCTCTCGCAGAATTAAAGCACCGCTAGTTATCACCGATACACCAAGCCGACCCTTTGAAAAGTGCGCGCTGGATATCGTCGGACCGTTAACTTTAACAAACAACGAAAATCGGTACCTGCTGACATTTCAGGACCACCTAACAAAATTTAGTAAGGCTATGCCCCTTCCTAACCAAGAAGCGAATACCGTAAGTAAGGCATTCGTGACGAAAATCGTTCTAGAATATGGAATTCCGGAATGCATCTTAACAGATCAGGGAACTAATTTTATGAGCGAAGTATTTAAGAATACTTGCAAACTGCTCAAAATTAAGAAGATACAGACGACAGCTTATGACCCTGAAAGCAACGGCGTATTAGAGCGATCGCATCGAACCTTAGACGAGTATCTAAGGCATTTCATTAATAAGGATCAGACGGACTGGGACGAGTGGATTCCGTATGCTAACTACACCTATAATACCACCCCCCACACCGCAACAGGATATACTCCCTTTGAATTAATTTACGGGCATCCCCCCGAATTACCAACAGCGCTAGCCAAGCCACCTAAAAGGACGTACGGCTACGATGACTATGCGCTCGAGTTACGGGAGAGATTACGTGCCACTAATAGTATCGCCAAAGATAATATAAGGGATGAAAAGCAAAAGTCGAAAGATTATTATGATCGATCCGTAAAGGAAACTAATTATAAAATTGGCGATAAAATCCTACTCTTTGACGAAACGCTTCGCCGAGGGCGTTCTAAAAAATTAGACGCGCAATGGACCGGACCCTACACAGTTACCGAAAGACATTCGCACGTTAACTATACGGTAAAAAGGGGAAGACGGACAGTTCGCGTACACATAAATCGCATTAAACCGTTTATTGAAGGATAACGCGATACAAAGAAAAAAAAAGAAAGAGAGTAGAAATAATATGTACACACATTCATAACGCAAGAATTACAAATAATAATAAATAAAAATAGACTCACCAGGTTGAAAACCGCCTGAGTAATCCATCCGGCACGCAAAATAATGGCACACAAAAAAGAGGGAACTAACTAAAGAGGGGGAGGAACCAACACTACACTTAAATTATAACTTACGAACTATACACTAAAAACTAAAGAGGGGGAGGAAGGTCTAATGTTTACTCCTCTAACCCCCCGTTTCCCCTCCCCTCCTCCGAGGAGTCCTCATCCGAGGAAAAACGTTCTTCCAGGGCACCGAAGCCTCGGTGCCATTCCTCCCCGGAGTCGGACACCTTAAGATCTTCAAGGAGACGGTCTACTAAACCAGGGGAACGAGGGAAGACGTACGGCTCATCCTCGGAATCGGGGGCTACATCCTCATTATTTCTCTCGGAGGACGCATCGTCCTGCTCCTCCTCGGAGTCCTCGTACTCCGCCGCGTCTTCGACCTGGTCTTCGAAGACCCCGACAATTTCGCCCTCGTCCGGAGACGCGTCATCTAAAGCGATGACCCCCGGATTAGGCGACGGGGGTGGCGACGGCGGCACTAACAATTGCATTTTTTTTTCTTTCTCGCGGACCGTAAGAAATAAAAAATCTCGCACGACAGCTCGGACAAAACTAATCTCAGAACAGTTCAAGACAGTTGACCCAAAGGCAACATTAGCTGAGATAGATAAACATTACACCTTTCTCACGCACAATTAAAGAAGAGCAAGCACGTCGACAAGATAAAATAATGCTGATTAATAAGATGCAAGGTAGTAATAATAAACCACCTTGCAGGGGACTTCTCATATGTATCTACCTGGCAACAGCAGCTCAAGGAAGCGACACGCTGTATCAAGTGAAAAAATTCACCCATCATCCGGGGATCTACTATGAGAAAATAGGTAGTTCGACCAATAGAATCGCAATGGAAACTAATAATTAAGATAAACACCGCGTCTTTATCAAAAAGACTGACGCAAATTGAAAAATATGTACAAAAAACTGACAACTTATGTAGAATCGTCGCGGTAATGAATAAGGCTATATGCGACAGTTTTAACGCTGTCATCACAAAAGAATACTAGAAGACAAATCGACTGATCCTGCGAATAACTGACACATATAAGACGCCGACAGTACAAAAACGAGGACTGATCGACGGAGTAGGCTCAATAGCCAAATCGCTATTCGGTACAATGGACGCCGACGACAAAAAGACAATTGACGAACAACTCGCAATACTACATGACGCACAACAGTCATCACAGCACGCAGTAAAAAACCAATTAAAAATAATACAGGCAACTATAGCACACATCGACGAGACAGAAAAAACAGTACAACATAACGAGTACCTCCTCGCGAACGCGACCAAAAATCTCAAGCTAGAACTACTAGAAAGCGAACGCGCAAACAACATACAATCGAATTTTATAATTATTAGCACCGTACTGTCAGAATTAACTCGCGATGCGGAAGACGTCTTAGATTACGTCACCCTATTAAAAAGGGGTATGATGCACCCCAGACTAACGCCTATAGACCATATTATACAACTGCTTAAAGACGCGAACTCTCAACTCCCGGAAGGACTCTACTTTCCATTTAGAGCGAACCAGGAAGAATGGTCAACTATTGAACAATTCGTACTTGTAAGCGCATACTGCGACATCGTAAATATATACACGATTTTGCGTTTTCCATTGATATCGACGTCAAAATACGAAATATTAAATGTGATAGCACTACCTGTGCCAGAACATAATAACACAGTCTCTGTAATAGACATCAGGTATCCGACCATAACGATAGACGGGGATCAGCACACGTATATAATCTTACCGCGCAACGATTTACAAAATTGTATGAAGATAAATAAAGATTACCTATGCGAGCGAAATTATCCTGCGAACAGGATTAATCCACACTCCGTGTGTGAAGTCAAAACGTTTTTAGAAACCGATAGGTATCACGAAAATTGTAACATTAAAAACATAGTGTCTAACCATAGTTTTTGGATAGCCTTAGGCGACTCGCACTCATGGCTATATTCCGTACAGGAAAAACAAACTGTAACATTTTACTGTAAAGACCACGGACAGATAAAGGAAGTGATTGAAAAAACGGGTAAAATAACATTGAAGAACAATTGCAAATTAATGACGGAAGACACGATAATAAAGTCTCCTAAGTTATCACACAGTACAGAAATAGAAACATTTTTACCACAGTACAATATTTCTATACTAAAGAACGAAACAAAGCTAAACATAAATGCAGTGCAACCGATAAAATTACAAAACATTGTCCTACATTCCTCAAAGTTAGAGGAATTAAACAAACAAATTATCGAAATGGACAAAAAATTGAATGAACAATCGAATACAATTTTTCAATCACCACACTTTATCTATCCAACGGCTACCAGCGGAACAGTGATTGTAATAATACTAACAATAATAATAACTGTTGTTGTAATAAAAAAGAAAAAGAGAAACAGCCATGAGAAGCGAGTCACACTAGACATAGATGCGGAATATACAATTCCCAGATCTATTTTAAAGCGTAGCAACAGCACGCGTTTTTAATTAAATATACAAAAACCTCGTACCTCCGTTTTTGTTTTTTCAACGGGGGAGGGATGTTGTGAGCGAAACACTCACAACCAATAAATTCATATCATAAAATAAAGGAAATAAAATATTAAAATTATAAGATAGCTCGCCGAGGAAGGCTCGCTATCACAAGGTGTCAGGTGACACATGCCTCGTGCGCTGCCGGCCGGTCATCGCACTGGGCAACGCACCAGCCACCTTAAAGAAATAGCAAAGCCAGCTTAGCAACAATCATGCCACCGGAAATGCATACCTGCATTTTGGCAATTGTTGCTAAACTCGCAAATATTTCCCGCGCGCCGGATGCGCGCGGGAATGACCATATATGGTCATGTGGAGGGCCCGATGCCCCCACTAATAATTAAATCCGCGACACTATTTAAGCCGCCGCCGAACAGCGGCCAGCGGGATCAGTGATTAGAAATCAAGCCGATACGTACGGCCCGCACGAGTGAATTAAGAGTTCGGAACTTAGCCGCTAGCAAATCTCGAGCGAGCAACGAGACGACGCGTTAACTCCGAGTCACGCGCCGTATCTAATCTAGTGTAACACGACGCGGTACCTTCGCCGACCGCAACCAGTGTACAACAACAGAGAAATAAATCTTTTATATCAATTTAACTTAGAATCAGTGAGTGAGTGATTTGAGGACCCTGCCTACAAAAGCCACCTCTTTCCGCGAGTTCCTACTCCTTGGGCAGCAACGAATCCCGAAAGATCTTTTGTCGCACCGCAAGGTACGGCAAAAATATTTTGTTGTACCGCAAGGCGCAACAAACCCAATATAATGTATCTTTACAATTTTATTATTTTTTAAAAAACAGAAACGATCTGCTTCTTTACAGCACGATAATTTAACGTCACGAAACTGTAAAATGTCATAACTTTCAAAACATTGAAATGGAATTTTTTTCTTATTTCGTAATATTAAAAGTGGATATTGGACAGAATTTATGTATGCTCGAAATTTATTTGCTGCATTTCTCTCCATTATTCTTCGATGTATCTGTTGCAAAGATTTTTCATATTTTCTTAATAATTTTTTTAAAGTGTGCAAATAGTTTTCAAAAGAAAACGCACTAAAACTATCTAAAGGTCTAAACTTATTTGCATCATCGCTCAAATGAATGAGATTATGTACTGTATAAATCATATTTTCTTTACCATAAAGAGTAGGATAGTGTTGAACGAAATAAAGTAACAAATCTTTCGCATATTTATTTTTCTTTTTATAATCCTGTGGATGACACAATATTCCAAGTGCACAATGAAATGTAAGAAAATGCTTCATATAAGTAGATGGAAGAAACTTATGCAGCAAAACAGGAGTAAGATATAATAAAAAAATTCTGAATTTTGTAGCCTTCCATTTATCCACTTCTTCAAAATTATTTGGCACTCTTACAAATTCAGAGCAAACATATGTTCTTAGTGAAACCAGATCTGAAGTTAAATCTTTTATTTGTTTACCAGATAATCGAGCCTCAGTGCGAATAGGTCCTCCCTGCTTAAAATGACAGATAGGTTATAATTGGATCTTATTCAATCAGATAGAATTTCTATGGTAATTAATACGATATCGTATTAATTACCATAGAAATTCTATCTGATTGAGTAAGATCCAGTCAGAATCTATCTGTCATTTTAAGCAGGGCTTTCAACCATAAACATAGTAACTTTTTCATTTGACCAAGACATATCAGATGCATATAATCAAGTGGAAAAGTTGTCACCATTCCTAATGGTATTTGTTTAAACGGGGATACACCAATATGATGTTCTGGATTTTGCCTAAATTTGAACATTTCATCTGTTCGTAAAGGACAGTTATTATCAAGAAAAAGCATTCGGTGATTTTCATAATCACCTTCCACAGTACATTTACTACAACCGAAATATCCATTGTGATTTTTTGTACATGTAACAAATGATCGTGCAGGACTGTCACATATGATTGCTCTGATTTCAACTTTATAAATTTTATTTTTAAATGTAAATCCAGTTGTGTTTAACTGTTTAAACTCTGTAATAAAATGTTGCAAAAAATTGTCATTTGTATTAGGTTTATTATATCCATGATAAGCACCAACGAAAAAAGTAATGGCAAATTCTTTAGGAACAACTTGAGCTAAAACAAGCCATAATTGACTCCTTGAACTTTTAGCAATTGGAAGACTATCAATGTTAACATTAATAACAATGGGATTATTTACTGTTAAGTTATTTAGACAGCATAATACATCAACAATTCTGTTCTCTAATTTGTAATAATAATAATATCCGCCCGAATTCTGATAAATTGTTGTGCTTCGTGCAGTCTTCATCAATGTTCGTCCATCACTAGGAAGATTATCATGACCTTCATTTTTCAATAATACAAGTAGAGATGTTAAACTGTGATGTTGAATTTTATTTTCATTTGCCCATACAATAAACTTTTCTCAAAAAGAAATGTCTTTACTACAATGTCGTGTAAAATATTGTTTATCATAAGACATAAAATTATCTGTTATATTTAGTCCATCAATGTTTGGCATTGAAAAATTTTTTGGAAATAAAGTATCAGTTTCAATGTCTAAAGAGTTAGTATTATCTGTTATATTTGGTCTATCAACGTTTGGCATTGAAAAATCTTTTTGAAATAAATTATTATTTATTTTAAAGTCTGAGTTATTATACTCTATTTTATCAGGTAAAAAATTTACTTTAACTTTTTTCAATTTCGAAATATTTTCCTTTTTGAAATATTCAGATATCTGTATCTGCTTTAGTCGGTGATTTTGTTGTCTGCGTGACAATTTACAGAAACTTTTGAGTTTCGCCATATCTATAATAACTTAATTAATAACTGGAAAGTTTTATTTCACGTCCTTTATTGATGTATTTTATCATTTATATAATATATAAATATGCGTATATACAAGGTAACTTATTTTGATCTATAATAATCTCTTTTATCTGTATAGGATAAAGTCAAATAAACAATATGGATAGACAAAAATTACTTGATTCTAAAAAAATAATAAATGATGTTGTGAGCGAAACACTCACAACCAATAAAATTATATTATAAATAAAGAATATAGAGTATTAAAATTGTCACATAGCTCGTCGAGGAAAGCTCGCTATCACAAGGTGTCAAGTGACATATGCCTCGTGCGCTGCCGGCCGGTCATCGCACTGGGCAACGCACCAGCCACCTCAAGGAATTAGCGAAGCCAGCTTAGCAACAATCATGCCACCGGAAATGCATACCTGCATTTTGGCAATTGTTGCTAAGCTCGCAAATATTTCCCGCGCGCCGGATGCGCGCCGGATGCGCGCGGGAATGATCATATATGGTCATGCGGAGGGCCCAATGCCCCCACTAATAATTAAATCCGCGACACTATTTAAGCTGCTGCCGAACAGCGGCCCGCGGGATCAGTGATTAGCAATCAAGCCGATACGTACGGCCCGCACGAGTGAATTAAGAGTTCGGAACTTAGCCGCAAGCAAACCTCGAGCGAGCGAAGAGACGACGCGTTAACTCTGAATCACGCGCCGTATCTAATCAAGTGTAACCCGACGCGGCACCTTCGCCGACCACCGCTATTGTACATTACAAGCAGAATAAATCTTTTTATTAAATTCACGTCAAATCAGTGAGTGAGTGATTTGAGGATCCTGCCAACAAAAGCCGCCTCTTTCCGCGAGTTCCTACTCCTCGAGCAGCAACGAATCCCTAAAGATCTTTTGTCGCACCGCAAGGTACGGCAAAAATCATTTGTTGTACCGCAAGGCGCAACAATATGTTTCTTGGATCTTATATTTAGTAAAGACCTATAATCAAAGATGCGCCAATGGCCCCCCACCATGACTGCTATCCACCATCTTGTACCCATACGGAGACTGGATGGGGGCTGGGGCTGGGGTCTGGAGTAGTGGAGATAGTAAACAATGCGAGCCTGCTCCAAGTTGTACGCAGCCATATAACAGATGCAAATTTAATTTTTCTTGTTCTTTCTGAGTGTATCGTCAAAATATAGTGACCCTCGAGAGTGCAGAGATTGAATTATCTTATAATTTCTGACACATATTTCTTTAACCTATACTGCTCAACACAGAGCACTCTCTCCTCTTCCTTGCCCAGCGTGGGTACGCAATGGCGGATAAATCATGTGACTCAAGTGACCAATCAAAATTGTGTTCGCTATTGGCGAATTTTTGATTATAGGTTTTTAATATTTAGGTGTCAAGATCATGTAAAGAGTAACTTAATCTTTTGAAATAAAAACCCGTATTGCGTAAATCTTTTTTGTTTATTAATTTAAACAATTTGTGTTTAAAACATTTTTTATCTGCATAATATTCTTTTAGATATTCAAGAAAACACTTGTTAT
This sequence comes from Monomorium pharaonis, assembly GCF_013373865.1. NCBI lineage: Eukaryota > Metazoa > Arthropoda > Insecta > Hymenoptera > Formicidae > Monomorium > Monomorium pharaonis. The sequence continues at coordinate 11,589,080 of NC_050475.1, read as the reverse complement.
ACAGTTCTAAATATTAAAAAATTAGATAATAAATATTAAAAAGAAACTAAATATTAAAAAAGTTAACAAGTTTTTTTTAATAGTTATAAAAACATATATTAAGCAAAGAAATAAATGTTTCAAACAAGAGTTGTTCAAATTAATTAATAGAAAAAAATAAAACTAGTTTTTATTTTAAAAATTTGTACACTTTTACAGGACCTCGACATCTAAACTCAAGTTTCAACTAATATCTCTCATCGATATTCATAGCTGATTCTTATATTTAACACCAACTTAAGTATTCTATTAAGTATTGTATTGTATTAAGACGTCATTAATTAATCACAAAGCCGTATTAGCATATATCTTAAGACATTATTTGAAATAGTCTGAAAATAAGATTTGACTATGAATACCAGCCTCCATCTTTTTCTCCCTTAAAAACAAGCAACTTTTTGCCTCATATTTTTTATTTAACCTTATCTTGTAAAGATAAAAGAGATTATTGATGAAAATAAGTTATCCTGTTTATAAATATGTAAGATAAAGCATGTTAATTTATATATATTATATACAGCTTAATTTACATATTATTAAAATTGTATTTAATGTCTAATACCCAGATAGCCAAATAAAGGCAACGTGTTGTTATTTTGCTGTCACTTATTCCCTATTAATTTTATCAGACTAAAGCCAAGGTGTTTCCTCAAACTGTCAGTTGTTCTGACATCATATAAAATTCTACATTAGAATTTAACAAACTGACGGCAAGTTGTCAACATGCATGCACAATTGCTGTCAATGTGACAAGTTTATTATTCCTCAATGCATGCACTTATAATTTTATAAACTCATGAAGGTTATTTGCTCTCCTGATGTTAACTTCGTTCCACGTTAAATTACAATGACAGCAAATTGTGGGCAAGTTCACAACATACATGCAGTGCATTAATTTACCCGATATGCTTAATCTCGCTTGGCTATCTGGGTATATGCATACACTCTTCATAAATATATACACATATACTATATGCATACACATATATTGCTCATTTGCTACAACACGTCTAAAAAATTGGCTTTTTTGTAGTTATATATATATATATATATATATATATATATATATATATATATATATTGTCACGCGTTTTCCTTTGCGTTCCGCCATGTGGAATCGCGACGCGGATCAAAAACGGTATGGAAGAAGGATGGACGTTCTCTCGAAAACCTAAGTAATCGCTAAGCGATCTGCGGGATTTATTACGAATGTTGGGCGCCAGACGCACTTTCGTCGTGTCAAATCCAAACGCGAAAGTAACCCCAAGATCCCGCTCGCACGGAGTAGTTAGCCGGCCACTCCGATTTCGGTAGAGGGGCGGGGCGGTATGCCACAGACGAACGTTCGATTACACGAAACAACACACACAAGACGATACAAGAAATCACATACCCTCTTTGTAAAACAAATTAACAGCACGTTTATTTAGACGAGGAAAGTTAACAAAAATAAGTGATAATGAAAGAGAGTGAAATGTAACAGAAATTTCGCTTAGTGCGCGAAAGACGGAACTCGCGAGAGAATAATTGAAATGCTTAAACACAGAAATTAACGCGCAATTAACCGAATTAGCTAGAAAGCGCGTACGAAATAATTACAATACGAAAAGACGCGAAAATAACAATCAGTTAGACAAGAACGCGAAGCCTAACGACAACGACAAGCCGCGAGACGACAAGTAATGTGAGAACGCGGCGATCACAACGCAAACGAAATGGGAGCGTCCCTGATGCGCACAGTAATAAACGGACACAGCAGGCTGAGTGAAACGGACACAGACCAAATGCGCACAAACCAAATGCGCACGGACCAAATGCGCACAGACCAAACGGACACAGTAACCAACAGACTTACCACATGGGTTGCGACTTTTCGGGCACCTCTACCGACGGGGTGGGTGCGGAAGCCCCTCTTGCACCCTCCCCGCCCGCGCGCTTGTGTGTGTGTGTGTGTGCGTGCGTGCGTGCGTGCGTGCGTGCGTGCGTGCGTGCGTGCGTGCGTGCGTGCGTGCGTGTGTGTGTGTGTGTGTGTGTGTGTGTGTGTGTGTGTGTGTGTGTGTGTGTGTGTGTGTGTGTGTGTGTGTAAAGCATTCACTGCACCACATTGGTTTGCGACTGGTCCGTGTGACGGACCAAATGCGCACAGTCGCAAACCTATGTGGTGCATTGAATGCTTTGCACACACACACACACACACACACATACACACACACACACACACACACACACACGGGGGGGAGGGTGCAAGAAGGGGTGCTTCGCCCCACCTCCCGCACCCATCCCGTCGGTAGAGGTGCCCGAAAAGTTGCAACCCATGTGGTAAGTTTGTAAGTTACTGTGTCCGTTTGGTCTATGCGCATTTGGTCTGTGCGCATTTGGTCCGTGTGCATCTGGTCCGTGCGCATTTGGTCTGTGTCCGTTTCACTCAGCCTGCTGTGTCCGTTTATTACTGTGCGCATCTGGGACGCTCCCGCCAATAACGGTTACGCGCTACGCGCTTCACGACAGCTCGCCCTCAATGACGTACGCGACTCAATTTCGCGAGACGTTCTTCGATCGCCTTGATCCTCCTCCCTCGTAGGCGATCTTTCGGTTAGTCTTATCTCCCCGGGGCCGATATGGGAGGCTGATTAAAGCTGAAGGGTCCTCCGCTGCTGCTGACCTCATCGGCTTCTCCGATGTGACGGCTCGTCTAGTTTTCTGCTGTGTTGCTTGCCTCGCGGCACCCGCTGGGGTCCCATGCTCCCGCGGTAATTGTCCTATGGCCCTGTCCTTTATTTTCCGCTGCTCCGCCAAGGCCAAATTCCTAGTTTTGTGCGGTGTTTCTCGGTGTTTTCGCCGAGTGAAGCGCCCGATACGCAAAATACAAAAAGAAATATAATTAGTTTTCGCAAATAATATCACTAATGTGGCCCGCGAAGGATCGCGATACGCTCCTCCCGGCCGTTCTCGCTAGCGCGAGCAGCGAAACTGCAACGTCACAATATATATATATATTTAATTATAATAGATAAAACTTACGGTTTAGCAAGTCCAGCACTATTATTCATTATTCCTTCAGATAATTGTGAATCACTGAAAAGAAATCATATATAATTTAGAATAAATTGCTAGTTACGTTGAAACAATTGAATTAATTTAATAAATTAGAATGTTATTTTCATTACAATATTCAAATATTCACAAAATATTTCAAAGAAATTTATATATATATATGTTCATATTTTTTCTAAGCTTTGTGAAAATAATAAAGTTTTTTATTATTACCTGTTACAATTTTCTTCTGTGCTTGTTGCTGGAGTTGCATTCTGTACATCTAAATCCATTTCAGCATTCAAACATATATTTCTACAAAAAAAATTTACATAAGCTGTTTGGGTTCACATATGGAATTTATAATAATTGATTGTACAATTATATTAAACATGATATTGAATTTCTCATTGAGCAAAAATTACTTGTAAATAAATCCATGAGTACACTGGCGGGATACAAACGTACTCTACCGCACACAATTATGCAAAAAAAATTTAATTACGTAATTGTGTGCGGTGGGGTACGTTTGTATCACGCCAGTGTACTTAAAAGTTATACAAAGTTAATCAAATTTTTACCCGACTACAACTTGCCAAGAAGGGTATGAGTATACTCTTTGTAATTGATGAAAGCAACGAGTTCATATTTTTTATATCCTAACCGATCGATTTTAGTTCTCAAACTGGACACGTGCTTATTTCGTTTTTACTTCTATGAAAAAACTTTCCTAAGGAGAAAAGGATCTTCTCCTAGGCCCTTCTCCATAAAAGATTTTATGGTGGAGAGGGTAAAAAGGTCGCTAGGGCCCATAAGTCCGCTGTAAAACTTTAATCTATTTCAGTCGACTACTGAATGCCAAAGTGGTTAAGTCGATAGAAAATATAAAGTATCAAAAAATATCAAAAAATACATATTTACAACCCTAACCGCACATGATATCCTATGTATCATCCCATTTTAATATTCAATGTACTGTGATCATCGTAGAATGTTGAGATCATCGCTATAATATCTTTTACAGTATTATTCGATTTTCTTTCGTGCGCGTATAATCTCAGATTGTACTCAATGTACGGAAATGATACGTACGGCTTTTTACTGCGCGCGTACATTTTCAGGTTGTACTCAACGTACGCAAATGATACGTACGCCTTTCTATCGCGCGCGTACATCTTCAGGTTTTACTCAAGATACGGAAACGGTACGTATACTAACGACATCTGCATACGTCGAATCATCACTGTTCCAGTCTCTTTTCTACGGACCCGCATGGTGATATATATCAGTGCTTGAGCCTAGTTGCCCTTTTCGAGCCGATTCCCGAACGCGCCGCCTTCTATGCCCCCACTATTACGCGCGGCCTTGACGGCCGAGCCGCCGATCTCGCCCGTACGCTTTGTCTCAGGAGCAGCTCTGTATAAGAAATAGTGCCCTGCACCACAAAATTCATTAAAATTATTTTAAGTAAATAATTTTTGTTTTTATAAACAAAAAAGTACTAACTTTTTTATTACTAATTTATTTCATATGTAGTATAACAATATGTAAAAACATAATATATAAATTAGAATTTTGACAATAGTTTAATTTTCACATCACCCAAGGTATTATTATTAATGCTTTTTTTTAAGTGGTTTCCATGGCGGCCAAGTAGGCGGCAGCGAGGCAAGATGCCCGAATGTGTCTCCCGAAGGAGATCCTGGAAGTACCGGAGCTCTCTTGTGCCGAACATCAGAACGCCAAGGCCCTGAAGTACTTCTTATGAAAAACAGAAGCTATTAGTATAGGCCCTCTCGAGCTCACTATACACGTAGGAAGCTTAGCTTGATCCTTCGTTGTGGGTGGTCTCCTTATGTAAACCAGGTGTTGTCTTTTTACTCCCGAGTTTGAGGCGCCGCGCTTTCGTCTAGTGGCTGCCGCGCGCATTACTCGCGGTCGCCGGGGCCGCTGACCCGGCCGCGGACGCTGCGCGCGCGCGCGCGCGTCGCGCTGTAGCATGCCGCCACAAAAGGTAATTTTTCTTTATAACTTTGATTTCATAAAATATTGAATAAAGTTAGCGAAACAGTTGTTACATAATATAAATTACGCGATATTTTTTAATATTTTGTACAACTTCGTAAAACTTCTGATTAAGAGGTTATCCTTGATCATAAAGCCGCATTTAGCAAAGATATTATTCATGCTAAAAGATGTAAAAATATAATAATTAAAACGTTTCGCGTTAAATATTTTATTTGATATATATACAGTTTCCAAGTAGTGTCGCAAACGTGAAGTGATACGGTCAGCATATTCGTCTGAACTTATATATTTTTGAAGGTTACTGATATAATCAACCATCTTCGTTGTATTTGTTATTATTTTTGTGAGAATGTCCAAAACGTCCCGCGAATCTTATTATTATATTAGTAATTAAGTCTTATAACATTAAAATTGCATAATTACATAAAATTGCTTTCAGAGGTGCTTGCTTTTGCGGTTCAATTTCTTTATATTATTTGGATTGGCCACTAATTATTTGACAATCTACTGCTGTTTCTACGCTGTAGAAATTTACGTGACAGATATGATTTATTCAACACATAAACTTAAAATTAATTTAGTTTTATCATATTTTTTTAAAGATATAATTTGAATTTATTAACTTGTAATTGTACAATTTATATCTGTCACAGTGAAGCTCACATAGTGTGCATTGTCGGTATTGCCCTGAAAGAGTCTGTGGGAAGGCACCCGAGAGATATAACCTAACCTAACCTAACTCAAACCAAAATATATTTGCGACACACAGGGCCATGTTCGCTATAAATGAGTTTTACCAAGTCACGTTGTGCAATGCTGGAGCCAGCCCAGATAGCACAGGACGTCCTCAGGATCATGAATATGTCCCGGGATGTCCTAAAATCTTGTCAGGATATAATAGTTGTATTATTGTAAATATTTTATATAAATATTTTATGTATAAATTTGACTTCTAAAGTAAGTTTAGAATGTTAGATTCTGTAATAGTATTAATATAAATTAAAATTTTACTCATGTCTTGAGGACATCCTTGGAATGTCCTGAGGATATATGTATTCTAGCTGAAAACATTATTCTTAAAATATTGTATAAAAAATTTCATTAGCTACAAAATGTCTGAAGATAAACTTAAATATGATGACTTTATAAATACCAGACATTTTAGATAGCACAGAATGTTCTAAGAATATGATATCCTGAAAGTCTAAGAATATGATATCCTCAGGACATCCTAAGACAGTCCTCACGACATGCTAAGACAGTCCTTAGGACGTCCTAAGAGAGTCCTCAGGACATCCTACGAAAGTCCTCAGGACATCCTAAAACAGTATTCAGGGACATCCTGGATGTATATTAATTTTTGAAAAAGACGGGTAAATTAATATAGCAAGTGAGAAATCTTTGAATATCGTACGTATTTCTAGAATGTATTACAAAATCAAATGTGTAAAAATGTCGACTTCAAAGTCAGATTGAATGTCTACACTTATTGAAACAATGTGGCATATTAACAATACTAAAAAATTATAAAGATGACATTAAATAATTTTTTTATTTTATTTTATACGAACGGAGCAAAAACAGTTTTTTTAATAAGTTATTTCACATGATATTTTGCACGCATATGAAAAAATCATTTTAAAAAACTGTAAAACTTAATATTTATTTATAAAAATATAAGTTAACTATATATGTTTCATCCTTCTGACAACATCTATTGTAATGATCTATAACAAATATGTACGCATAAACAAGAAGTACTCATGGATTATCACAAAGGGTTATGATGCGTATGGTCTTCGAAGTCAAGTAACGTCGGCGATGGTTGACACTTAGATGGGTGACCGTTTTCTCGGGTACAGAGATTAAACATGCTTTAACAGGAACGACTGTCGCTTGGCTGAAACATGTACAGTCTTCTTCCTCTTACAAAATTATCGTAGAAATAATTTGAACTTTTAATTTTTTGTTAAAGTTTTTTTCTATTCTCCAAAACTCTTAAAAATACTTAGAAATATTTAAAAATTTTCTAAATTAATCAAAATTTTTTATTTTTTAAATTTTTCTGAGAAACATTTTAATTCTTATAAAAAATCGATACATTTATCAAAAATTCTAAAAAAAATCTAAAAAATCTGACAAAAAGTGGTCATTGTTTGCTATTCTTGAGGATGTCCTGAGGAAATCCTATGGCATTCTCAGGACGTACGGTGGACTGTCCTCAGGATGTTCTGAGGACTAAAAAGTGGCGCTCGTTTGCTATTTCTCAGGATGTCCTGAGAACGTCCCGAGATAAAATCAGGATGTTTTCAGGATATCCACGTAGTCTATTCTAAGAACGTCCATGTGCTATCTGGGAACCCAGGCAATGCTAACACTGCACACCATGCGGGCTTTGTCCGTAACATATCCATATTTGTTTTTTAATATGAAATCAACTGTAATCATCTGTCTTATAACATTAATAATACATTAAATTGCTTTTAGAGATGCTTGCTTTTGCGGTTCAATTTTTTTATATTATTTGGATTGGCCGTCGGTTATTTGACAATCTACTGCTGGTTCTACGCTGTAGAAGTTTACGTGACAGGTATGCTTTATTCAACACATAAACTTAAAATTAATTTAGCTTCATCACATTTTTTTAAAAATATAATTTGAATTTGTTAACTTGTAATTGCACAATTTATATCTGTTACAGGTAAAACTCGCATGGTGTGCAGTGTCAGTATTGCCCGGGAAGAGTCTATAGGAGAGCAGTACCTAAAAGATATAACCTGATTTAAATCAAATTGTATTCACGATACACCGGGCCATATTTGCTATAAACAAGCTTTGCCAAGTATTATATTCACATTATAATAAAAACAAATTTATAATGTAAAATTGTTAAATTAATGGACGTGTTCAAGACTAGCCTGCTCGCCGAGTGATTGAATATGTGATTGATTGGATCTATAAGAAAAAATCATATTTAATCGCTCGGCGAGCAGGCTAGCTGCTTTGTCGTCTTGAACGCGCAATAACCCTAACCTAATCCTAATTTATATGTAAGCGCGCGCGTGCCACTGCGTGAATGTGTGCGTGTATAAGTGATCGACTGAAATCTTCCCGTTTTCGTCGGGAGCGTCCCAGATGCGCACAGTAATAAACGGACACAGCAGGCTGAGTGAAACGGACACAGTAACAAACAAACACAGTAACAAACGGACACAGACCAAATGCGCACAGAGCGAAACGGACACAGTGCGAAACGGACACAGACCAAATGCGCACGGACCAAATGCGCACACTGCACATGCGCACACTGCACGTGCGCACGGACCAAATGCAATCCATGTACATTGCAAGCAGAGTAAAGTCCACATAGGTTAGCGACTTGGACGGGGTGGGTGCAGGAGGGGGGCCAAAGGCCCCCCTTGCACCCCCCGTGTGTGTGTGTGTGTGCGTGCAAAGCATTCACTGCATCACATGGGTTTGCAACTTTCCGTGTATGCATTTGGTCCGTGCGCATGTGCAGTGTGCGCATTTGGTCTGTGTCCGTTTCGCACTGTGTCCGTTTCGCTCTGTGCGCATTTAGTCTGTGTCCGTTTCGCACTGTGTCCGTTTTGCTCTGTGCGCATTTGGTCTGTGTCCGTTTGTTACTGTGTCCTTTTCGCACTGTGTCCGTTTGTTACTGTGTCCGTTTCGCACAGTGTCCGTTTATTACTGTGTCCGTTTGGTCTGTGTCCGTTTGTTACTGTGTCTGTTTCACTCAGCTTGCTGTGTCCGTTTATTACTGTGCGCATCTGGGACTCACTCTTTTCATCATTGCGTCAATATATAGACATTCGCAGCGACACTCTATGGGAGAAAGTACCGCGGAAGTTCGAACGTTCTCAGAATGTACTTGGCTAATCGCAATACGTAATGCGATTGTTCTGAGAATATATGCAATATACGTTTGCGATATTCTCAGAACGTTCTCAGAATCTCCGTGTGCTGTTAGGGAATTAACTTTTCCATCTATGTTTAAATCTAAAATATTTTATAGTTAATACTTCAAAGAAGATATAAATTCTATTACATTAAAAATAATGAATTTTTTTATTTTTTTTCAAATTACCCTAAAATTGTATAAAATAGTCTAGATGATTATATCTACAATGAAGATATTAAAAAACTTTGTTCAGCTTGAAAATTAAAAGAAATATCTTTGCATAATTATAAAATTCAGAATAAACTTTTAATTTATTATAATATAAAAATGTTATCCCATAAGATAATGTGGATTGTAATAGTGAAATAGATTATCATTATTGTATCAAAAAATTATATATTTTTCTTTATTTGACACTCCTAGTTGTTTCTTCTTGTACATTATCCGTTGAAATATGTTGTTCATTGCTTAAGGCGTTGCAATGATTCGTATCTATTATTGTGCTTCTGAAAAAGTTGATTTAAGTTATTTATTAATTAAAAATTAATTCTTTTAAGAGTTTTATAATAAATGTAAAAATAGCTTACATATTATAATTTTCTTGGTTTTCCATCGTCGATCTAAAAAAGAAGTAGCACTGCTGTGAAATAATTTTTCAATTATTTTTATATTTCTTTATGTACAAAAATATTTTTAGTTATCAAAACTAAATTATTTATAATAAAAAGCAATTAAAATTAATATAAATAAAAGCTTACTTATTATCTGTCAATTCCAAAAATCTTGTTGGCACGGTATCTGGATGAAGGCGAGCTCGTTCTTTGATTTTATAATCTTTTTCATCAAAATGTATATGGCACAAGCGACAATTGCGGTTTGCATACTCTGAACCTTTTGGTAGTAAATCAAATCTTCTGCATGCTTGAACCCATGCCAACCATCTGTATATATCATATATAATAATCAATTAAAGTAAACAATTAATAAAATGATGAAGTGAATAATTCTTAAAATTAGTGTTGTACTTATCATGTTCTTTGGAAAAAAGAAAGAAGTGTCGCTTTTCCACATAAGTCCTCACCCAAATAGCACTGGATGTTCCAAGTACGTCCATGTTAAGTCCAATTCAGGTCCACATGTCCATGGACATAAAATAGACATTCATAGGATATCCATTATTGGAATTAAAACGGATGTTCTATTCAGAACGTCCTATGCTCAATATCTGATTTATGTCCGCACTTGGATCTTACTTTTATATAATTTATCTTTATTATTTTTATTATGTAATCTAAAAGAAATATTGTAAATTATATATATATGTATTATTTACAATATTTCTAATTAACATTAATTTATAAATAATAATAAATTATATTATTTTTAATTTTTAAAAGGTTTATTTTAATTGTTCTACTTTTAGATAGAATATGAAATATGTAATATGAAATAATATGTATTATTTTTTTATTTATTATTAACATTATTAATTATTGGTATTTTTTTAAATGTTTGTTATAATATATTATTGTTTCTTTTTCATTTTTGTTTCTTTTTCTTTTTTTCTTTTTTTTCGGTTTTTTTTTGGTTTCTTTTTCCGACCAAAAGAGAGATACAGCAATTGGTCTGAGTCAAGCGCTGTCTCTGATTTTTACACCGAGCACTTGGTACGCGTATCAAATAGTAAATAACTAGTGAATGTGTTTAATCATTGGCTGATCAGCTTAAATTCATTACTTGATACGCGTACCAAGTGCTCGGTGTAAATTAGGGCTCTGTCTAACCAGTAGCATAATAGGCGCTAGACAGAGAAAGAAATTGACCCGGACCATGTCTTCTCTTTGTTTTTCTGCCGGACACTTTTCAAGAGCTTTTTGCAGAAAATGCGCAGTCCATGCTTTATGTCGATGATTTTTACAAAATTTGGATTAACCCACTATTACAGCAAGCTCTTTAATTGAAAAAAACCCAAAAGAAATAATCAAACCATAATAGGTCCAAAATTTGGTTTATTTCGGACTTTCTATGAATGTCCGAAATTGTGACAAACTTATATCCCATGGATGTCCATTAAAGGACTTTCTATGAACGTACAAAGTTGTGCCAAACGTATATCCTATGGACGTCCATCGAATGTCCGACGGACCTTATTTGGACTCTTAATGGATGTCCAAATGTCCAGAAGCGGATATCCACTGGACATACACTGGATGTCCTTGTGCTATCTGGGCATACATCCTCCCACATAGAAATTGGCATCCAGTGGATGTCCAATGGACGTCCATTAAACCTCCACAGATCCATGGGATATCCATGGTCTATATCCATAGTGGAAGTCAGATGGACGTCCATTAGAGGTCTAGTAAACTTCCTTAGCTCCACTGAAGGTTTACCTCCATGGCGGAAGTTAGATAGACGTCTATTAGGGATCCAGTAAACTTCCATGGTTCCATTGAAGGTTTACCTCCATGGCGGAAGTTAGATAAACATCCATTAAAGATCCAGTAAACGTCCATGGCTCCATTGGAGGTTTACCTCCATGGTGGAAGTTAGATAGACATCCATTAGGGATCTATTAAACATTTATAGCTCCATTAGATGTTTTCTTCCATGGTGGAAGTTAGATGGACGTCTATTAGGGATCCACTAAACTTCCATAGCTCTATGGAACATTTACTTCCATGATGGAAGTTAGATAGACGCCCATTAGGTATCCATTAAACTTCCATAGCTGTATGGAACATTTATTTTCATGGTAGAAGTTACCCAGACAACACGCTTGTCAGAATGAAAACTTTAAGAGAACTTTTTTAATAAAACATGTAGATATCGTGGAAATAATGTCCAAATGGTAACATTTATCAGAGACGTCTACTAACAGAGGTCTTTGAGATATCTCATGGAAGAGTTTCATTTAAGTTTCTTGAAAATGTTATCCTTATGATATCACAGCTAAATGATATCAGCTTAATGTCTCATAAAAGATATCACAATGCTGTCCGATTTTTGAGCCGTCCATGCGCGTTGTAGTTGACTCAGAAATCAGACAACACTATAACATCCCGAATGAGAGATCCATTTGATATTTAAAAAAATTATCGTAAAGATAATGTTTCCAAAAATAACGGTTTGTCTATAATTACTGCGCACAAAAAAATGCACAAAATCTAAATTTATCATGCACTGAACAAAAACAAAATAATAAATGTATTATTCAATTTTTCTTAGAATATATAATCTATATAGTTAAAACCATCTAACCATTTGAACGCTTCAAAGTATTAATGCTAAATAGATCGCAATTTCCATCAAATTATTAAGGTTATGGAAAAAGATAAATTTAATAATGAAATTAATAAGTAGATAAATAAATGCTATTTATTTTTAATATGTTTTGCAAAATTTAATTGCTTTTATAAAAAATAATATAATGGCGTCAGTTTATAACATATAGGTATATGTAGACAATAACAAGTACTCATATCGATGAGTCAAATTGGCATAGCAGATAGAGTACAAGGTTTGTAATCCTAAGGTCCCGGGTTCGAAACCTACCAGAGGCAAGTAAGAATAAAATAAAATAATATAATTTAAATTTAATTAATTAATAAAAATGTGTTCTAAATTTAGTATGTACTGTTGATAAAAATAATTTAAAAGAAATAAAATTTTTATTTTAATTTTTTATTTTGTCAATCATCTATCGAGGCTCCATGAAGCCTCTATTAATGATCCACGAAACATCCATCGAGGCTCGGTGGAGCCTCTATTAATGATCCACACAACGTCTGATAGACCTTTTTGACGACCTCTAATGGAGGTCTAATGGACGTCCACAATGCGGAACTGTGGATTTCTAATGGCTCTATATTGGATGTCTAATGGACGTCCACTGGAAATTTAAACTTCCATGGCAGACGTCCATTAAACGTCTACTGGAGATTTTATTTCTATGTGGGGTGTTAAAACAGTTACTTAAGATAACTCGTGTTAAAATATTGTAAAAATGTATAAGAACTTAGCACCTCGCGTATTAGTAATAAAGAAATTAACTACCAATCTATAAAAATCGCGCCTCTCTAAGATCGCGCTTCGATCTTAAAAAGGGGGGTGTTACGTCCGGCCGATTTTTTGCGCCGGCCGTCACGATTTAGGCAAGGATCGCGCCTTGCGTTACCACGGTAACCGAACGCCGGCGGATTCACGCGCTCTCGGTGCCGGGTCCGAGAGATCATGTGCTGCGGACATGCGGCCCGCTCTACCGACACGCATGCGTCAATTAAAAATGCTCATAATTAACGAACCGCACTAAAAATCGAGAAAACGTAAAAAGAAGAGTGATCCTCCCCCTAGTCGGCTTCCTCCTGATGCGCCGCGATTCCAAACTATTAGTAGTACTCGCGCTAAACGATTAATTAACTAATTACTCCTCAGAAAGGAGGCAAGCTTACGCTCCCGCTAACAGCGGTGAATTTGCACTCGCGCGGGACCATTTGGATTAGGACAGTAAGGGCCAAACCCTTGATTAAGTAATAAACAGCCTAAATAAGTTCCGAACACGAGGAGGAGCACGCCGTACCTCCGTGGTACAGAAATTTCCTATCCTCAACTCCGTTAATAAAAACTCGATCAAGGAATGCGAGCGGTTAAAAGAAGCGAGCGATAGTAGCGCGCCCCGCGACTTAGAAATACAAATAAGAGGGCAAATTTTCATCTAGTGACCATAAGATCAAACGGAATAATCGCTTAATTATCAAATTAAGTGACAGGAGCTAGATGATTTATTGCTCCTCTTTCCGCGCTCTTCACCCCCGAACGCTCTCAGTTGCAGGTATATAAGCCGCGATTTTCGGGCGAAAATCGAGATTTTGCCTCCTTGTCTTGCGCCGAAAGGACGTTGGACGTACTCCAAACCTTGCTATCCGACATAGAATATTTTCAATAATTTCGCGTACGAACTTAGAATATTTACCGCGACGCAGAACTTGGAAAGCTCTCACGGATTCGACCCTTTCTTATATTTAAGGTGGCAACTTCTCCCTCGCTCTACTAATTAGTTTTTTTTTATTATAGATCGACTAGCGATCCCAGCGAGCGACGTGCGTGCGAACCCTATCAGTGCGAATCCGTGAATTTGTGTGTGAAGGTGCGAGTTCTTTTACTACTTAAATTTTTTTTTATTTTAATTAAACTTAGTATAATTAAGACAGAGACTCTTTTTTTTTCTCTTTTTCCACGCGTCGTTAAATCGAGTGTGCGTGAGTTAATCGGTGGTGCTTCGATCCCCCTTCTTTTTATATTTTATATACAATTCTTCTTCTTTTTTTTTCTCTCAATTCATAGACGGTGAGAGTAGTGAAACATAGCTCAGAGCTGCAGTTCTTTAACCCATTAAGGCCCAAGCGGACAGTTTTCTGTAACTTTCTTCAGCGGTATTTTACATTATGAATTTAATCCTCAAAAAATTTTACACCAACTTTTTCTTATGTAAAATTTTCTGAACTTTTAATATCCGTTGTCAGAATTTTTCAAAAATGCGATTTGGACAAGTCATATTATTTTATTTGCAAAAAAAGCTAATTTTTTCACTGAAATTGTTTTTTTAATCAATATTTACACATGGAAAACGGATAGACATATCTCTGAGAAGTGAAAATCTTGCGTCCATGGACCATGAACCTTCAAATGGATGTGTGAGTATATTTCAATTCAAAATGGCGACATCCAATATGGCGGTTAGAAGAGGGAAAAGCTATGAAATCTTCGTATGTAAATATTTCTTTCAATCGCTTTATTATCTAAATTGGTTTTTACAGGTTTTTGGGGGTCGTTGATTGTGATTCCGTTATCAGACATGTTAAATTCAAGATGGCGGATCCAATATGGCAGTTGAAAATGTTTAAAGTCAGTCAAATTTATTGAAAATCACTATGTGGGGGTTTTTGGGATCGCTTATTACGAATTTGACATCAAAATATTTAAACTTCAGATGGCGGATCGAATATGGTAAAAAATTTTCGAAATCTCTCAAATTCGCTGAAAATCACTTTATGTGGTTTTTTGGGTCCCTGTTTACGAATCTGTTATCAAATTATTTGAACTCAAAATGGCAAATCCAATATGGCAGCAACCATGTAGTCTTATCATTCTCTCGCTCTTTCTCTTTCATTCGTTGCGTTCTTTTATACGCGGTCACATACATGCGTTCTCACCCATCTTATCTATGTATCTCCTACTCAGTTCTGCACACGCCATTATACCAGAGGAATAGGGAAGAGAAAAAATATTCCCGAAAAAATTATTTATAAATTTGCTTTATTTATTCATTTTGTAACGCGTTGTATACAATATTGTCTGATGCATAAGCTATCAGTTCGCAATCTACGAATGAAGTTTTTACACATATTTCATTTAACAATTTGACTGCATCGCACTTGTTATGAATATTATTTTGCCGCAAACAGTTTACAAATTGATTATATCGCTCTTTTACTACATGCATATCATCCCACAACTTAAAATATGCATTATTAATAACATCTTCAAGGCTTAGTAAAAATTGTACAGTCGATGGTTTCATGTACATAATTTTGTTATTTAAGATGAATTTTATGACACTCTCGTTACGTATTTTGACAAGTTCGATGAAAAGATCATTAATCCACAACGATGTAGTGGTAGCTGACTGCAGGAGTTGCTCAATATCTGTACGTTTCTCAATCATTATTACCCAGGTATCACATGACAGCGGTATCTCATTGCCCTTGTCATCAAGAATCATTTGCACAAAAGGCTCAAGCCCCACGCTAATTCCCATATCCAAATATTTGTAGGATGTAGCCGTCAAAGCAAATCTCCTTTCCAGAATGCGTGGAGTATAACGCGGTTGCAATAATGTTCTGTAAAAAAAAATATATATATAAAAGAATGTAATTATAGAAAATGCAAATAAATGTAGAAAGAAATATAAAAAGTTGCTGAAAAGAATTTAAATTTATAAATACTCACAATTTATTACACGCTTCATTTTGCTGAATCGGAACGTAATAGTTCATTTTTTCGGGGAGACTCTGATTTCCTTCGATTAACTAATGCGAGATTGGAACTTTATCGTTCGTATTCCACGGATTAACTAATGTGATACCAGTGTCAAAACTCTTTTTATATTGTACACCCCTTTACACGTCTCAATAGGGGGAACAATCACATATTTCAAAATTTATACATTTAAAGAGGTCAAGCGCCGATGTACGGCTGCTGTGACAAAATGTTTTAAGCACTGTTGTGAGTGTGCAACACTCACACCGAGAATAGCGATAAGGGTGTCAAGTAACACCCCACGCGAAGACACCGTCCGGCCTTCACACCGGACATTGCACCGGACAATGTACTCAATTGCCACCCGAATTTCCTGATTTCTGGTGAAATGCACGTAGCCAGAATTTGCTGGTTAAGCAAGTGTCGCACATTCAAAGAACACAAATCTTTGAGAGGTCAAGCGCCGATATATGGTTGCTGTTATAAAATATGTTTTAGGCACGTACATAAATCATTTGATATTTACTGATGAGATCATTTAAAATCGCGCATTCAAATAATGCAAATCTTGCAGAAGTGAAGCACTGATGTTAGGACAAATCTTGCAGAGAATATCACCAGTGCAATTTCTACGTGATTGAGAATTCGGTATACGCGGAACGCATGAACGCACCGTAATACAGGAAGTTTACATACACGACCAATTTGTTCATAACTGGCCTCATCATACGAAGCAAAAATTATATAGAGAGTGTTCAGAAATTTAAAGGACGCATATGCATAAGAAGGTTTTTATGTAGTTGTGTACATTTGTACATGATGAATACCGAGGACGTTGACCGACTCCTCGACGCAACTCACGTCTGAGTTGTTTGACTCAATTTCTCTTGACAACGCTACAAACAGACAGTCAGATTTTCATTCATTCTTTCTGAGACGAGCGTTGGAGTAAGACGCTCATTGAGATTACAATACATACGTATTGTAAAAGGCTTTCGTTACGTGCCACGTATCTCGTGCAAATTGGTTGCACATCCCAAGCAGAGACGTATCAACGGCCAAGTACATTGCATAATCAGTTCCTGCAGACCCTACGGCTTGCAGAAAGATAGAGTTCGTATTCAATTCCTGCAGTCACCACGGCGAGCAGAACGAGTGAGAGAGAGAGAGAGACGTACTCGATACCATACTACGGCCTACCGAGAGAAAGAGTGAGAGAGAGGGACATATTCGACCCTAAATTCTACGGCCTGCTGAGAGAGAGAGAGAGACCAGGAGATCGAACTCCAGGTACACGGAACCTCTGTAGAGTGTTTTCAGTTGAGTTCTTGAGAGTGATTTCATCCTGCTTCGGTACTAGCACGACGGCTAACCGACAGGACAGAACTCAACTCAGAGGTTTCCGTTCAGCTGTTCTATCCAGCAATTATTCAGTTACGTTTTCATGCCGTCGTTATTATCAGATGCATTACTATCAGATGCATTACTTTCTGAGTCATTAAATCAATGAGAGACATTTTACTGAAATATTACACATTTATTATTCAAAGTTTCTATAACTTTCTTTGCATATGCGTCAATTCATTTGAAATACTGTTGATGTAATATTATTTTCTTCTCGGCTTTATGTGCGACAAAGAAGATTCACGTGCTTTATTAAAAAAATTGTTGATGTAAAAATCTAAATCCTTGTATTGTTTCATAATTTTTATTATGCTTATTATTCACAAATAATACTACTAATTCATTTGTAAATCTTACTATTATAATTTGATTGTATAAAGCTCACTGTATGAAATGCATGATTATTAATGTGACTAACCGTTGAATTTTATTGTATGAATAATTTTGTAAACTACTAACTTAAATAATTTCTTATTGTTGTTGTATTCTTATATGTATGTCATTCTATATGTGTGTAATTTTAAATGTGTTATTCATTATATTTGTTATGAAAGTCCGTCTCTACCAAATTGTCATAGATTAGTTGATATTCTGCCAAATAACTATTTTGTAATAATTAAAATTTCCTGCCATCTTTAATTGATTCTGTTATCATTTTCGTCCGGCGTGCTTGTTTATTAAACAGAGAGATACTCAATTGGGTTGACACCGATGAAAATGAATATGATATAGCAAAACAAATCGTACAAAAGACTCAGGAAAGCTGTTTTCATCTCATTGAGAGACCAGCAGGTGTTGGAAGGTATATCGAAGTGATAGCAGTAATGAGCCACTTTTGTTATGAGACTGAGAATCCTTATGTAGAGAAAATACTGCGCACTTACTATGAATTTTCAAATTTTTTGAACAATGATGAGGATGAATACGTTCTGTCTGAGCAAAAGATGGAGATATGTTTTTTTATTCGGTGTGAAAGATAAAGCAAGCTAATGTAGTTTGAAATTCAAGACAAATTTCGATTCTGCATTAGGTGCTACGAAATCACATGCGAGTGTCCTGTTGAAGATTGTACGGTATTGTTTTAAACAGTGCTAAAAAGACATAAAAATGGAGAATAATTTCGAGCAAGTGGAACGCGAGCTGTTGGAGCAAGCAAATGGAGTCACTACCCAGCAAACACAAAGTTACATGTAACGTGCTTGTTAGTTGTAATTTCCTACTCAATAATATAATTGCAATATAACACACGTGTTATATTACAATTGCATTGTTGAGTGGGGAAATTACAACTAACACGTACGTTACATGTAACTTGGTGTTTGGTGGGTACTTTGGGCGTGTGTTTCATGTTGTTGCAGCGATGCGACGAGTTTATACAACAACTTGAGGAACATAGCCGCATCAAGCGTCCTCGGCTTGCCGTCGGACAAAGACAATCGTTGGTGACGAGGATCGCGCGACTCGAAGGTGAAAAGACACAATTACAAAAACGTTTCGTGCATGTAGGCGGTAATTACGCGAGCACTAGTAATAACGCGAACAGACTCGTGTGGCGAGAGATAGATACAGCGTTCGAGAATCGCATTCAGACAGGTGCAGTGATAAATACAAACTATATTGAAACGCGAATGTTTTTAGACATATAGTGCTCGAGCGAGTGCGGGACGCTCTAGAAAAACACAATAGTATAAAAGTGAACACAGCATTCAACGGCGTGTTTGTAACAGGTGATAAACGTGCCAACAAAAGTATAAACACTAAAAATTGTGAACTATTTCAAACGTCGGATTTGGACGAGTGGTACGAGCGACGCATTATCGAGCCCACATTAGCGTCACTCGAAGAGTTTCAAGAACGTGATAGCGGGTTGGCGTTGTCGCAAATTCTCAATTTGACTCTAAATATAAATAAGTACAATTCTCTACACGCGGAGTGTCATGTGACATTGCTGCGAGAAATAATGACGAAGCGCGCGGTAGTGAACGTTAATTCAAAAGACAATGCATGCTTCGCGTGGTCAGTGGTCGCCGCTCTACACCCTGCTGAAAGAAACACAGGATTGGAGTCGTCATATCCGCATTATACAACAATTCTAAAGTTTGATGACATTGCGTTTCCCGTTACAGTAAAAAACATTGGAAAATTTGAGAGTCTTAACAATGTATCAATCAATGTCTACGGAATGAAAAAGGAAATGGCAATGCTAAAGATTCTTTCGCTGCGGCTCTCCAATGACAAGAAAGAGAAGCATGTCAATTTATTATACGTGCAAAATCCGCGCGAAGACAGCGTAGGCCACTTTGTCTGAATAAAAAATCTGTCCCGCCTCATCAGCTCCCAATTGAGTAAAAATGAGCACAAGAAGTACATTTGCGATCGGTATGTATAATATATTAAAAGAATTCTCATGACCTAGCAAAAAAAGTAATTAAAAATGTTTTCATTATTTTTTACTGGTGCTTGCACTTGTTCTGTGGAAAAACTGGTGGCGTTGCACACAAACACGCACACCGCGATTTCGCGTAAAGATCCTTGATTAAAGGTCTATAGTTAATAAGATTAATACAATATTTATATTATAGCACAGTTTATTATACATTTACAAGACGCGAATTATACATGTACCGCGTTATTATCGACGCCGATGCACAGTTTAATAACGTTTGAGGACCATAATGCCCTAAATTGCACGTTTTTAAATTCGAAGTTTCTACGTATAATTATTCGCATTCGCGTACAAGATCGACTTATAATTGTTCGCACTTGCGTATGAGACCGACTTATCACTGTTCGCATTCGCGTATAAGATCGACTTATCACTGTTCGCATTCGTGTATAATATCGAGAACTGATGTCTACGCGCAACGACGCATCTACTCAGACTGCTCGAGAGCCTGACGAGATCTTCCTTGGCGACAATTCCTTCCGCTGGTGTAATTTTTCCGCATTGCGATTCGATGATGAACCATAAATTGACGTCCCTTGATTTGAAGAAGGGCGCCGTATGGACCAATAAGCGATTCGCGTGATGGTCTTAGCGGGGAACAGGAGAAGAGTGTTTTCGCGTACACGTTTCTTCATGTTCCCTCACGTGCCGCCAGGAAATCTTCGGTGTAGATACGGTGGGACAAGCAAATTTACGATCTGCATTGTCCTGTGACACCTGTCACATAATTTAGTTTATCTATCGATGTTTTTTGGACGGATCGGGGGGCACCAACCGGATCCGCTGCGTGACATACGCTTAGGGTCCGTAGACCTGCGTCACGTCTTAATTGTATCGATATGCGTGCACGACTTCTCTTTCGTACATCCTCCCCCCGTTGGGAGCGGATGCGATCAACTGATCTTTCGCATTCCTTAGTACACGACACGCTTAAGGATGGGCCTCCTTGAGTCGGTACGCGACAACGCTTAGAGGTCTCGGCCTCGAGTCGCTTAAGGTATGCGCTGAAGCTGTTTAATGCAGATACGTTTCCCAGTACACGACAACGCCTCAGGGGCTACCGAAGGCAGCCCCGGGTCGATACGTGACAACGCCTAGGAGGACTTGGCCTCCGGGTCACAATAGGTTCTGCGCTTCGATATTGCTTGCTAAATTATTATGGCAACGTGTAGCGTTGCTATTCATTAATCGGTAAAGGGCATAAATATCTTACCGCCTTATTTATATTACCGTTTGCCGTCTTGACGGTGATGCTTCGTGTTATTCCGTCTTCGCCTGGGTAAATTTCGGTAACCCGGCCCATTAGCCATTGAGTACACGGTAAATTTTTGTCCTTAATTAGGACAATATCGTTGACGCCCAGCAAGGGACCGTCCTTGACTCATTTGCTGCGTACCTGGAGTTCATTCAAGTATTCGAGGTACCAACGGGCCCAGAAATCTTGCCGCATCTTGCTGACATGCTGCCAGACAGTTAATCGGTTTGCTGAAACAGAAGTTAAATCTCCCTCCGGGAGCGTTGTTAGTGGTCGGCCGATGAGATAGTGGGCGGGTGTCAGCACTAGTAAATTACTCGGATCGGAAGATAAAGAAGTGATTGGGCGAGAATTTAAAATACCTTCTATATCAGTTACGAACGTGTCTAATTGTTTGAACGTATATAGGGATTCTCCTATGACGCGTTTGAGATGATGCTTGAATAGTTTCACCATCAATTCCCAAAGACCCCCAAAATGTGGCGCGGCCGGAGGTATGAAATGCCACGTGATACGATGTTCGAGCGTGAACTTATTTACGGCATCTCGATGGTTCTTTGAGTTAAAACAAGCGTACATTTCTCTCAACTGATTGTTTGCACCTCTGAAGTTGGTCCTGTTATCGGAATACAAATGCTCCGGGCATCCTTGTCTTGCTATAAATCTCCGTAGCGCGTCGAGGAAACCGTCCGAGGTCAGATCGCTGACAATCTCTAGATGGACCGCCTTTATCGACATGCACACGAATACGCATACGTAAACTTTGACGCGTGTCCGATTACGATATTTTTTTCTTTAATATAGAACGGGTCACAAAAATCGATCCCGGTATTCGTGAATGGAATTGATTCGCGTACCCGCGACGACGGAAGATCTCCCATTTTGTACTCTGCGGCGGCAGCGACATTGAACCGGACGCAACGTACGCACATACGAATAACTTTCCGTATCTGGTTTCAACCGTCGATTACCTAGAATTTTTGTCGTAGATGGTATAATGTATTTTGAATGCCGGTATGATAATACCGTTCGTGAATTTCGCGGATAATGCAGTCGGTCATGCTGTGTTTGCTTGGGAGCAAAATCGGATGCTTCCTGGCATGTGTCAAGTTCGACATCCGAAGGCGGCCATCGACGCGTAGTATGCCGTCATCGTCGAGGAACGGACTTAAGTTCGCTAATCTTCCGCGTGTTAGGGATCTCGCGTTTCCGAGTTCTGTAATTTCGTCGGAAAATCGTCCGGCTTGTATGATTTTTAATAGTCGTTGTTCCGTTTCGTCGATTTCCGTTATAGAAAGCGGCCCGGTGAACGCGTTGTTAGGTCGAAAACGTTGACAGTATGCCATGATTCTTATTAGTTTGAAATATGACAAATATTTTTTGAATAGATCGGGTTCGACGACCGTGGTCGTCAAGCACACGGATTTCCTTAATTCAGGCAGCTCGACTGCCTACGCGGCGTTATTGGGCCACTCGTTTTCTTCCCGAACTAGCCATTCCGGCCCCGAGAACCACTGCCGGTTTCGCAGAAACGCGTGGGGTAACTAACTGCCCTCTAGAAAGCGCGTCGGCAGGATTGTCCTTTGTTCGCACGTGTCGCCACTCATGCGGATCAACGAACTTCTGGATTTCGGTTACACAGTTCGCTACAAACGTGTTTAATAAATGCGGGGATGTTTTTATTCATTGCAACACGATTGTCGAGTCGCACCAAAAAATCGTTTTAGTCGGTGTAGCGTTAAGTACGCGTGCTACCTCCCGGTATAGGCGCACTAGCAGAATCGCGCCGCTAAGTTCGAGCCGCGGTATGGTAATTGTTTTTAAAGGCGCGACGCGTGATTTCGCGCACAGAAGTTTAACAACCGCGTTTCCGTCCTTAAATGCGCGCATGTAAATGCACGCCCCATATCCGGTCATACTGGCGTCGCAGAAACCGTGAATTTGAATGTCTTGGCGATGTTCTCGGACAGTATTCTACGATCGAACGACGCTTGGTTTATCAGATTGAGTTGCCGAACGAATTCTGTCCAAGCCGTGTATATACTTTGCGGTACCGATTCATCCTATTTCAACCGACATCGCCGAACATCTTGCATTAATTTTTTCGCATTTAATACGACGGGACCTAATGAACCTAACGGATCGAAAATTTTCGATATTTCGGACAGTATATTTCTCTTCGTTAGTTTTTCAGTGATTTTAACATCGCGTACAGAATATCGAATTTTGTCCTCTCGCGCGGACCATATTATATCAAGTATTCGTAATGAATGGTCTTTGTCGAAAACGAGATTGGCGTGTATCGCGTTGTTCAACAAGTCGTGAATTACACGTTTATCGTTAGACGCCCATTGTCGAATGATGATTCCTTTGCGACTAAGGAGCGCAATAATTTCATCCCGAATTTTTCGTGCTTCTTCAAGAGTGTCGGCTCCTGACAACAGGTCGTCCACGTATAGGTGCGTTTTGAGAATGTTCGCGGCTCTGGGATACTCATTGCACTCATCGTCGGCTAACTTATGTATGGTGCGAATTGCGAGGAACGGCGAGGAAGATACCCCGAATGTGAGAGTGTTGAATTGAAGCGTTTCAATTTTGTCGTTTGTGCGTCAAAGAATCCGCTGATATCGTCGATCGTCTTTATGTAATAGTACCTGTAGTTACATTTTTTCAATATCAGCGGTAATGACATACGCGTAAGTACGAAGTCGTATCAGGTGAGAAAATAATTTGTCCTATATTGTAGGTCCCACCAACAGTAAATCGTTCAATGAAACGCCGTTACTCGCTTTCGCAGATGCGTCAAACACTATTCACATTTTTGTAGTGTTACTTGTTTCCTTAAACACCGCATGATGAGGCATGTAGTACCCATCGCCTTCTGGATTACTACGGATAGATAATTTAATTTAAGATACTCGTTTATCGCCTGAGTGTATTTGTCTTTTATTTTTGCATTTGATTGGAATTTCCGTTCTAACGCCAATAAGCGTCTAAACGCAACGCTTCGCGAATTGCCGAGACGCTTGCTCGAATTATTGAAAGGTAGCCGTATTGTGTAACGTCCGGTAGTCACGTGACACGGTTCTGCAAAAATGAGTTTCGCATTCATCTAATTTGTTCGATTCCGGGCTATTCGATAATTCCTCAATCGACCAAAATTTTTCTACCTGCTTCTCCAATGCTGTTAGGTACGAGATTTCGCAACGGGTCGCGTTTTGCGTTACCTGACCACCGGCGACGACCCAACCGAGACGCGTCTTCTGTAAGTATAAATCGTGTCCGTCGCGTGACAAATCGATTTGACCGATGGAGAATAATGACAGCGTCGCCTCGGAACCTATCAACAACTCGACGGGACGCGGCAAATGAAAATCGGGATCGGCTAATCGTATATTTGGAGGGATTTTAACCGCGTTCCGCGGGAATATCTCCGACGGGATCAAGTCCGAGATGGTCGGTATCGTTAAACAAGTTAAGTTTTTAGTAAAACCGTCATGAATAGAATGCGCGATTATTTGCACTATGCCCCTCGACACGGTAGTGGTCGCGTTAATCGCGCCGATATTCGTTGATTGCGTCGTTATCGGTATCCGCAAGCATTTCACGACGTGCTCGGAAATGAAATTGGCGGTAGCGCATGTGTCGAGCAGCGCGCGATATTTGACAAACTCGTTATTACGACCGCGAATATTACGTGCGCGAACCACAAACTATTGCGCTTGTTAATAATTGTGGCGTTGTATTATACGACAACAGCGCAAGATTTGTTGCGCGATCGTCAATCGTTTTTTCTAGTCATGTGGAATTATTCATGTCCTCGGTCGTGTTAGAATTGCTCACGGTTTTGCTCCTTTCAAAATGTAGCAATGTATTGTACGTCCTTTGGCAGACAGTGCACTTGGAGAATTTGCACGGACGATCTCGATGTGACCGCATACAATTGTAGCATAGTTTTGCGTTTCGGACCGTCTCGATCCGTTTAGGCACCGACAACTGTTTGAACGTGTTGCATAAATATAGCGGATGTCGTTTGCCTTTGCATGCGGGACAATTATGTGCGGTGTTCGATACAAATGCTCTATTTCCGACGTTTCTTCGTTTGCTTGATCCTTCTACCGTTGTTTTTTGCGATTCTACTGACTTCGCTCTTTCTCGTTTCGAGGCGGATACGGCGTTCTTGTACAGGAATTTGTATAGCTTGTTTGAAATCGGAAGTTCGTCTCTTTCGAGAGTCGCATCCCATTTATCCAGCGTCGCCTTTGGTAATTTTGTCTCTAACGCGTATACGATGGTCTCTGGATTCACGAACACTCCTTGAGTTTTTAGCGATGCGACATGCTGCTGCGTCTCGTCCGCGAGTCGCATTAAACCGTTTGTTGTTTTTTTATCCAAAGGGTTTGAGTTCAAAATCGCCGCTAGATGCCGAGATACTAAAATTCTCTTTACGTCATATGAACGTTTTAATAGTTCCCACGCCTGTGAGTAACTTGTGCCCTCTTCTGCGAAGATATTAATTTTGGTAGCGGCTTCCCCGGTCAGCGCGGCTGTTAGATAATATAGTTTATCGTCGTCTGACAAATCCGTCTGAGAACCGATCATATTATTGAACGCGCGTTTAAACTTCAGCCATTTCTCGTAACTACCGTCAAAGCTCGGCAGCGTCGCGTCGGATAATTTCATTCGCCGTCTTTTCGCGGCCGACGGCGTTTCGCGACCGTCCACTTGAGTTGTGAGACTCGCCGGATCCGTATCTGTACGCGTTATAGGGTTCAACATGCTTTCGCTTTTACCCGCAAGATTATAAAAACGTTCTTGAGCGTTTTCAAACTCGATCTTATGTGCATCGTTTGGATTTATTACTGCAAGCTCGTCATTGTAGTCTTCAAACGCGTGATACAGGTCACTCAAACGAGCATAACGAATTTTTAAAGTAGTGTTGTCTAACTTGCCCTTGTCTATTAAGTTTGCGAGATTCGTAATTTGCGACTTTAAAGACTTCCTCTTTTGTACGAGGAGTTTGACTCTATCAGCCATTTTAACGATTGTGGGATGAGCGATCTACTTTACCCAGCCGAATGCGTGCTGTCCGTCTGTCGACCGTGACCTTTTATGCGGTTGACCCTTGTTGATCTGATCGCTTCGGGTTGGTTGTTTCCAACGACGTGATGAGGTCTTCTGACCTCACAGGAGGCACCAAAATGTTCTGTGGAAAAACTGGTGGCGTTGCACACAAACACGCACACCGCGGTTTCGAGTAAAGGTCCTTGGTTAAAGGTCTATAGTTAATAAGATTAATACAATATTTATATTATATCACAGTTTATTATATATTCACAAGACGCGAATTATACATGTACCGCGCTATTATGCACGCCGATGCACAGTTTAATAACGTTTGAGAACCATAATGCCCTAAATTGCACGTTTTCAAGTTCGAAGTCTCTACGTATAATTATTCGCATTCGCGTACAAGATCGACTTATAATTGTTCCCACTTGCGTATAAGACCGACTTATCACTGTTCGCATTCACGTATGAGACTGACTTATCACTGTTCGCATTCGCGTATAAGATCGACTTATAATTGTTCGCATTCGCGTATAAGACCGACTTATCACTGTTCGCATTCGTGTATAATATCGAGAACTGATGTCGCGCGCACACATCGAGAACGCGCAACGACGCATCTACTCAGACTGCTCGAGAGCCTGACGAGATCTTCCTTGGCGACAACCCCTTCCGCTGGTGTAACTTTTCCGCATTGCGATTCGATGATGAACCACAAATTGACGTCCCTTGATTTGGAGAAGGGCGCCGTATGGACCAATAAGCGATTCGCGTGATGGTCTTAGCGGGGAACGGGAGAAGAGTGTTTTCGCGTACACGTTTCTTCATGTTCCCTCGCGTACCGCCAGGAAATCTTCGGCGTAGATATGGTGGGACAAGCAAATTTACGATCTGCATTGTCCTGTGACACCTGTCACATAATTTAGT
The DNA here is from genome assembly GCF_013373865.1 of Monomorium pharaonis. Taxonomy (NCBI): domain Eukaryota; kingdom Metazoa; phylum Arthropoda; class Insecta; order Hymenoptera; family Formicidae; genus Monomorium; species Monomorium pharaonis. The sequence continues at coordinate 11,561,921 of NC_050475.1, read as the reverse complement.
TTATTTATCGATGTTTTTTGGACGGATCGGGGGGCACCACTCGGATCCGCTGCGTGACATACGCTTAGGGTCCGTAGACCTGCGTCACGTCTTAATTGTATCGATATGCATGCACGACTTCGCTTTCGGCTTTACAGCACTATTTTTCATCATGCGAGAGGTTGCAATTACACGCTGTAGACTGTCAGAGAATGAACGACTGCGCTATCACATTGCCTGCCGAAGACGACAAGTAGTTGAATTTCCGGAATGTAAACCACAACGAACGAGTGCCCTTTATCGTCTACGCGGACCTCGAGTGTGTGCTGCGGAAGACGCAACATGATACAGAGCAAGCGTCATACACATATCAACAACATGAGGTATTCAGCATCGGATATTACGTGCGATGCTCGTACGACAACGCGTTATCCGCATACCGGTTTCGTCGCGATAAAGATTGCGTTACGTGGTTCACTAAACAATTTGAAGAATTAGCGTATAATGTTAAGACTCGTTTATCAATTAATGTCCTCATGGAAACGTTATCGGAGGAACAATTAGAGGCATACCGTAGCGTGACGCGGTGTCATATCTGCGATAAGCCATTCGCGTCGAATGATACGAGGGTGCGCGATTATTGCCACATGACCGGACGTTACCGCGATCCTGCACATTCTCTCTGCAATCTAAATTATCGAAATGCATCATACATGCCAGTTATTTTTCATAATTTATCTGGATACAATTCGCATTTCATTATTAAAGAAATAGCCACAGCGTTCAAAGGGAAGACCGACGTACTCCCCATCACGAAAGAAAAGTACATTTCTTTTACAAAACATGCCGTAGACACAGCCGATAAATTAGATCCACACAATTACATAAAACTACGGTTTATAGATTCATATAAATTTTTAAATACTAGTCTCGAAACATTGACATCATTTCTAGGCAAAGAAAAATTAAAAATTGTACGTTAACGTCCATTGAAAATATACATATGATATACATAGGATGTATGAATGTATATTCTATGGATGTAAAATAGATCTCTGCTGGAGTCAATTCAAAGATACATTAAATATACATTGGATATTAACTTAAATTCTCGTGGATATCCAATGGACATTCAATATCCATAGATTGCCACATTCCTGGGAAAAGAACCTTTAGCGGTCATTGACTGTTCACGACAAAACGAATCCGTCAAGAGTGCTACCGTGGATGTGCGCATAGAATTTGATTGCAAGGTAAATGTTCCCGCGAATACTACCGCATATTGTCTCATTTTACATGATCGTGTAATTGAATATTGTCCGTTGTCCAACGTAGTGCACAAAATTATGTAACATCAAATTAATAAAAACTGAGATATTTAGCGTTAAAGTACAGTCTTGAAAAGTTACTCATCATGATTGTACCGACGTTTATGGATCTGCAAGAATTCATTGTCGATAAAAAATTTATCGTAAAGGAAGTGGCGATACTAAGAAAAGGAGCAGTTCTCACGTATTACATTTTTGCTAGTCCCATGCCATGGCGTGTTCTTACAAAATCCGACAAGTCTTGCGCTTCTTGGTTGATTGCCTATCATCATGGATTGCAATGGAAGGACGGGATGATACCGTACAGCATGACGAAACGTCTGATTACATCTGCTGTGTGTAATACGGATAACAGCAATACTGTCGTATACGTTAAGAGACTTCAGATACGAGAATGGTTGACGGACATACTCAATACCGATGATGGGATATATATCAAGACATTGGATGCGGATTACGAAGACATTGAATCTTTAAATAATCTAGATGTTAGTAATACTATACGATGTGAAAACATATTAAGAATTGTGCATTACAAAATGTATTTAAAATATATAACTGGTGGTCGCAACACTAAAATAATTGCGAAATTTTTTAAAAATAAAGAAAAATAAAACGCAATAAAATGTTTATTTCTACCCTTTCCCTGTAGATGTTTGATGTAGTTTAATAGTAGTTCGATAGCTATACAATGCAATTCGATAGCTGTACGATGCGGTTCGATAGCTGTATGATGCAGTTTGATAGTAGTTCAATAGCGGTTCAATAATGGATCGTTAGCTGTATGATACAGTTTGATAATGATTCAATAGTGGTTTGATAGTTGTATGATGTGATTCGATAGCAGTTCAATAGATATACGACGCGTTACAAAATGAATAAATGAAGCAAATTTATAAATAATTTTTTCGGGAATATTTTTTCTCTTCCCTA